>NC_058090.1:85276129-85453667 GCF_014858855.1 Bufo gargarizans
CTGAACTCCCCTCCTCTTCCTCTCTTGTGGGCACCCATGTGACGCCAATCAACACGTCATCATCGTCACCTTCACCACCACTGACATTAGAGATCTCGGAGTAGGCAGGAACAGTGGGGACCACCCTCCTTGGGCTGATCTGGGTACTGTTGTCAGACTGCTGGGTGGCGGCCGTTACTACCTCCTCTTTCTCATCCAATGCCAAGAATGGCTGCGCATCGGTAAGGTCTGGGAATGGATGGGAAAATAATTCCTCTGACTCTAGTGGAGGGGCTATGGTGGTGGTGGTGTCTTTGGGTGCAAACAGCAGAGAGTGAGGAGGGTGCAGATACAGAAGGCTGAGTGAGCCACTCAACCAACTCTGGTGCATCTTTTGACGTAATCACACACACCTTCTCCAACTTCCCACTTAGGCTCTGTCCTGGTGCACCTGCCTGACCCCTACCACCCCTGCGGAACGGCCTGCCTCTTCCTCTGCCTGTCATTTTCAAAATGACCCTGTGCCAAAGTCCCTAGAGAAGAGCAGTATTTGTGGAAGCAGGTATATCGCAGGCCTCAATCAGTATTTTGTGGAAGCAGGTTTATTGCAGGCCTTAATTAATATTTGGTGGAAGCAGGTATATCGCACCCCTTAATCAGTATTTGGTGGAAGCAGGTATATCAAACCCCTTAATCAGTATTTTGTGGAAGCAGGTGTATAGAACCCCTTAATCAATATTTGGTGGAAGCAGGTATATCGCACCCCTCAATCTGTATTTCGTGGAAGCAGGTATATCAAACCCCTTAATCAGTATTTTGTGGAAGCTGGTGTATCGCAGGCCTCAATCAATATTTGGTGGAAGCAGGTATATCAAACCCCTTATTCAGTATTTTGTGGAAGCAGGTATATCGCACCCCTCAATCAGTATTTTGTGGTAGCAGGTATATAAAAACCCCTTAATTAGTATTTTATGGAAGCAGGTAAATCGCACCCCTAAATCAGTATTTTGTGGAAGCAGGTATATCAAACCCCTTAATCAGAATTTTGCGGCAGCAGGTGTATAGCAGGCCTCAATCAATATTTGGTGGAAGCAGGTATATCAAACACCTATCAAAACCCATTAAGTCATATCAATAATAGCTGTAGGCCGAGAATTTTTTTTGATGGACCTCACACATCCACCTGATCTCTCCCAACCACCAAGTCAACACAAATTCAAGACATTATCAAAGCTGTACTCAATCCCAACTCATTGTCCATAAACAATCTTGTGAAATCTTAAGTGTAAAATTAATATCTAATAAATCACAAGAGATAAATATATTTGAGTGATGCAGAGTATTCTAAAAAATGTACTCAAAAAAGAACTTACATTTTAGGTAAATTCCTATTAGAATCCACAAGAAACAGATCATCTTCTTTCGTTGTCCTGCTCCTTATGACATTAGTGAAAGCTGACGAGGAATTTCATACTGCAGTGTAAACACCCATCCAGCTTTCTTAAGGGATCCTTCACACACAAGTATTTTTGGTGGTGTTTTTTTTATGCTGTATTTGGAGACCTGTAGAGAAGCCTATTTAAAAATGCCACAAAAGAAACATACCTGCCATGTTTTAAAAAAAATAACAATAAGATTGAGACATTGTAGGTCTGCATCCTTTAATAATTAAGGTGGAATTGTACGTTATCTTCTTCCATGCTATAAAGATGTCAGACAATACTTGTGTAACTATTAGAAGACACCCAAACGTTTTCAAATAGAACTCCGTTCTATAACCAGTTATACCTAAGCCTAGGTGTAGGTAAGCAATGTTTTGCCGCCCAAATTTACCAGTCAGGTTGAGGTTGTTTTTGCATGGGGAATATTTTTGCAGCAATTTAGTGCAAATTATAGCAAAAACACCTAAAAACTGGGACATGTAAATACACCTTAAATTAAGGAAAATGTTAATACTGGCTGGGACAGTGATTACCATATTGGTTTTAAACCCTATTTATGAAGGACTATTGTTGACTCAGAGCCCAGTCTTCCAGAGGATCCACAGGTACTCTAGTGGTCCACATTGTTGTCAAAATTATACTTTAGGATTTTTCCAACAGGATTTTGGCAAATAAATAAAATCTTGTTAGTGGACATATCAGTAGGCTTCCTCCCAAGAGGCCAAAGACACATAAACAACCTAGGATGACCTCTCCTCCAGAACCCCTGGCGACAGAGAAACTGCTGAATGGTGGATGGAGCTCTGAAAGAGAATAGAAAATAACAGATCATATTTGCCTGGTGTTTGTCTTATGAAACTGGAAGGAGAATCCATCTATGAGCTTGTTCACTCGTATACTTTGGAAGAACCTGCTGAGAACGTGCATCTCCTGATTATGTGTCTAATGGTTAATGACTAAGTTTTATCATTTCTGTTCTGTGATGTCTTGTAGGTGAGTGCCACAAGGCCTTGGTGCCGAAAGGGTTAGGGTTCCAGTATCAACTGTAGAGGATACCGGTTTTTGATTGTAATTTTGTTAAAGGGAGTCTATCACCACATTTTAGCATGTTAGACCGTTAAAATAGGGTTATGTGATCCAGCCAGAACGTAAAAACGGTACCTTTGTGGTAGAAAACGGACTTTTCAATTTGCAGAAAACGAACTTATAAGATTATCTTCTGAGCCCTCTCAAGTGCCCAGGGCGGTCTCTCAATCCTCGGAGCCCCAGGCAGGCACCTCCTAAACGGCTGATAACTCCGCCCTCCGTGCGCCTCTGCCCGCCCGTTCTCTCCCCTCCCCTGTCCATTTCCACTGCGGCTGTGCGCTACAAATCGTAGCGGGCGCATGCGCAATAGGTATTGCGATGCCCTGCCAGGAGCGGGCATCGCATTGCGCATGCGCCCGCTACGATTTGTGCGGTACAGCCGCAGTGGAAAGGGACAGGGGAGGGGAGTAAACGGGCGGGCAGAGGCGCACGGAGGGCGGAGTTATCAGCCGTTTAGGAGGTGCCTGCCTGGGGCTCCGAGGATTGAGAGACCGCCCTGGGCACTTGAGAGGGCTCAGAAGATAATCTTATAAGTTCGTTTTCTGCAAATTGAAAAGTCAGTTTTCTACCACAAAGGTACCGTTTTTATGTTCTGGCTGGATCACATAACCCTATTTTAACGGTCTAACATGCTAAAATGTGGTGACAGACTCCCTTTAAGTACTTGGTAATCAATGCAAGGTCTTAGAGACTTGTCCTTCTTAACAAAGAATATGGGATGCCCCATATGGGCGGATGAACCCCTTATCCTGATTTTCTTCTATGTGGTCCCTGAAGGCTTTTAGTTCAGGGCCTGCCAAAGGCTAGATGTATCCAAAAGGTATAGATGCACCATGAAGTAATTCTATAGGACAATCATAAGGTGGGTGTGGGGGAGCTTGTTCGCATTTTGTTTATCGCAAACGTCCGCAAATTCCTTGTATACAGAAGGTAACGCTGGATTTTCTGAACCTTGTTCAGAATGAGCTTTCCAAAGAACATCCTCAGCTGGGAAGCTTATTTCTTTAGTTTCACAGTTGATAACAGAGTTCTCTGCTTGCAACCAGGGTGGGCCTAGAATACCAGGGAAATGTGGAGAAGAGATCAGTAGAAACTATAAAACTTTACGGTGATGGGGTGTTATGATGATTTCAAGTGGCTCCGTCTCTTGATCCACTGGCCCTGAGCTCAGTGGAGATCCATCTACGGTCTCCATTACCACGGTTGAGAGTTTTTTCTGAAATGTAACCCCATGCCTTTGAGCAAAAGAAAGGTCCATGAAACTGCCACTAGCCCTGGAGTCCACTATAGCAGAGGTGGATATGCACTGAGAGTTAATCAGGAACTTAATGGGAAGGAAGCAATGGGAGTCTTTATTCTCTTTCTTAATATGGGGGACCACCGATGAAATGGAATGGATAACTGTTCTCTGAGATAATTCTATTTCTGAAGCAATTGATTCTCCATTTGAAAAGTCAGAATCCGTAATAACTGCCACCAACCTCCATGGACGGCTAGGGCAGTTGTTATCAACTGCCCTAGCCGTCCATGGAGGTTGGTGGCAGTTATTACGGAAGTGGTCAGACTTTTCGCAGTAAAAGCATAAATTTCCCGGAGCCTGTGCTTCCTTCGATCAACGCTTTCACGTCTTAGTATGGAATCTACTTGCATAGGTTCACTTCCTGATTCTCTGTACATTTTTCCTTGAGGTTCCTTGGAAATGGAGACAAGGAAAGAGGGGGACTGCTTAGTATCATGATTCAAGGTAGCCCATCTCTCTTGTCGTCGTTCAGACAGTCGAGTATCGATTCAAATGCAATGGTTAATAAAGGCATCCAAACTAAAGGGGCTTCTGCACGGGCAAGTTAATCTTTTAATGCGCTGCATAGTCCTTTTCTAAAAATAGATAATTTTGCTGCGTCGTTCCAATTGGTGTCGACAGCCCACCCCTTGAACTCCATCGCATACTCGGTGACAGGGCGTCTGCCCTGGCACAATGCTAGTAATGCTGTAATCAATGAAGTTCTCTAAGTGATTCAGCCAAGGGTCTTGAGTCTCAATCAACGGACAAGCCCAGGCAATGGCTTTATGTGTCAGCAGCATAATAATACATGAGACCTTAGCTTTTTCAGTAGGAAACTGAGTTGGATTTGCATCAAATTATAGCCTACATTGATTGAGGAATCCCTGGAATTTGTTGCGGTCTCCACCAAATATGAATGGTGGCAACTTAGGGATCATTGGTTGTACAGCAACTTCATTCTCCAAGTGGACTATGCGGTCAGATAACATCTGCACGGTACCACGTAGCTCTTGAATCTCTTGTCCATAAATTTGGATGTTGTGGGAAATAGGGTTGGGCGATATCAAAAATATTCAGACGATAACGATATTAAGAAATTTATCGCGATAACGATATAGATAACGATAAATATCTGTTTAAAAGAAAAAAACACAAGGAGACATTATACGTATGAGGGGCCACAAGGAGATGTTATACTGTATGGGGGGCCACAAGGAGACATTATACTGTATGGGGGCAGCAACTAGGAGACGTTATACTGTATGGGGGCAGCCACAAGGAGACGTATACTGTATGGGGGCCACAAGGAGACGTTATACTGTATGGGGGCAGCCACAAGGAGACGTTACACTGTATGGGGGGCCACAAGGAGACGTTATACTGTATGGGGGCCACAAGGAGATGTTACACTGTATGGGGGCCACAAGGAGACATTACACTGTATGGGGGCCACAAGGAGACATTATACTGTATGGGGGGCCACAAGGAGACGTTACACTGTATGGGGGCCACAAGGAGACGTTACACTGTATGGGGCCACAAGGAGACGTTATACTGTATGGGGGCCACAAGGAGATGTTACACTGTATGGGGGGCCACAAGTAGATATTATACTGTATAGGGGCCACAAGGAGACGTTACACTGTATTGAGGGGCCACAAGGAGATGTTATACTGTATCGGGGCCACAAGGAGATATTATACTGTATAGGGGGCCACAAAGACGTTATACTGTATGGGGGGCCACAAAGACATTATACTGTATGGGGGGCAACAAAGAGATGTTACACTGTATGGGGGGCCACAAGGAGATGTTACACTGTATGGGGGCCACAAGGAGATATTATACTGTATGGGGGGCCACAAGGATACGTTATACTGTATTGAGGGAGCACAAGGAGACGTTATACTGTATGGAGGCCACAAGGAGATATTATACTGTATGGGGGCCACAAGGAGACGTTACACTGTATGGGGGCCACAAGGAGATGTTACACTGTATCGGGGCCACAAGGAGACGTTATACTGTAGGGGGCAGCCACAAGGAGACGTTACACTGTAGGGGGCCACAAGGAGATGTTACACTGTATGGGGGCCACAAGGAGACGTTATACTGTAGGGGGCAGCCACAAGGAGACGTTACACAGTAGGGGGCAGGGGCCACAAGGAGATGTTATAATAAAGTCTTGTGGCCACAGGCCACCATACATACAATACGATTCTGACATGAGATGTCGGTGGGCGGAGATTTGAATATGGGAGCAAGGAGGAGGGAGAGCCGGGACGGCCGCTGCGGGAAGTAATAAGTTTGTAATTCTGTCATTAGAGCACACGAGCGAGGCAGCCGCAGGAAAAGTCTCTCCAGAGACACCCAGTACTCACACAGAGTTCGCCACATAGAACCAGCATGGGTGGGTGACGGACGGTGATGTCAGATGGTGGGTGAAGTCTGGAGACTTGAATAAGGGAGGCGGAGCAAGAAGGAGCCAGGAGCGAGAGGAAGTAATGTGTTTGTACTCACTACTCAGCGCTATGCAAGGTGCAGGGGCGGGCGGGCGGACGCAGATTTAGAAATGGTCAGCACACATGACCGCTTCGATGACGTCACAAAATACAGCAGTAATTAGGAAACAGCGATATCACCATATCGCCGGTTTTTAATACCGCGGTGTATCGTGAACACCGTTTTACCGCTCAACCCTAGTGGGAAATCTGTCCTTCAAAGACGTCGTATTTGTTTTTCAGTCTGCATCTCGGTGCGCATATTAGCCATAGGAGTCTGCAATGCAGTGTCCAGACCACAGGGGCAATATGTGAGTTACGGTGGACTGATGGGGGTAGTAGTAGTTTATTTACGGTTCTGCAGAGGTCACTGGGCCTGCATGCAGTGAATGGAAGGACAGCACCAGTTCCTTCGGTGCACCATCTGTTGTCCAGGGACTCCCGCCAGATGGTGGTTGAGGTGCCCTTGGTGGAATGGTTTTTTAGGTGCCATGGAAGCAGGGTCCCTGTTGTTTGTGACGCCAGCACTGTTAGGTGCAAATAGGTGATAAGTTTGCACAATAAGGAGACCAGTTCTCTTAAATTCCCAGTACTTTACTGAAGTTGATCTAAAGGTCATCAATGTGCATAATAAAAATCATTTACAGCAAGGCAGCTTCTACAATGGGTCCGGTTAGTTCTCAAAAGTTGCATAAGGAGCTGTTTTCCCCTATAACAATCAATCCCTTGTTTCTCCAGGCTGGAGGGATGTACTATCTCTGCTGTACTGTATAGTCATATACTTCTGTATCCTCTCTAGGAATACGATCTCCTGACAGGTGGCATTTCTGTCTTTGGTTATGGTGGGCAGCTGGTAGCTTAGAATCTCTACAACCAGATGCAGAGGAGGCTAGAGCCTGAAAAAAGACAATTACCTTCCTTTGCCGATATCCTCACTCCCTCTCTGGGTTGCCTGGATCTCCTGTAATCTTTCCCTTCTATGGGCTGGTACACGGAACAAAATCTGGAGTTTAGTTAACTCTCCACAATGGCTGCTGAGGTGCAGCTTTTCCTCAGAGATCACACTGTCCTCCTTCTTCTTCTCTGAGAGCAGGGCAGAGTCAGCCCTGGAAGGTTTGTTAGAACCTCCACCTCCCTATGTAACTTTATGGAGACTCAAACATGAAACACAATCACAATATTTAGCAGCGTGTTTCAAGACACTGCAGCAGTTGCTTAATGCGAACCTCTGAACACCCAGTCCCGGCGGACTCCATTTTAGGCTTGAGTATTCTGTCACGATACTAGTGGAATACTGCTGGAATCCAATGGAAGGGACAAGGCCTAACACAGGTGGCATTGGAGTCTTGAACAGGAGGTAGCAGGAATGCAGATGAGGCAGGGATCCAGACGAGAAGTCAGGAGCAAAACCAGCGAGGGGTCAGCAGGTGTCTAGGAGAAAGTTGCAGGGTAAACCGCAAGGAGGAGGAACAAACCAGAGAGTAAGTTCCAGGCAAGAGGACTGCACAAGCAGGTGGTAAAACACTCAAGCAATGAGTAACAGGCTTGAGAGGATTATATACAAAACAGGAAGGAAGATGGCACCCAGCTGAGACACAATCTGCCATCTTAACTGAGGGAAAACTTAAGGGCAAGACAGTCTGAACTGAACAGACATAGCAGGATGATTCCTGACAGGCTGGCACTATTTTAGGGATCATCATATAAGTGTATAAATCATGAAATTAATCGTAGTGTATCATGTATGTGCTACAGCTCATTTGTAAACAACCAGACGCCATTGTGTATTCCTGCACGAGTGGGGTCTTGGTACACATTGGCACCAATGACAAAGTGAGGGAGAGATGGAAGGTCCTTAAAAATTATTTGAGGGAACTAGGAGAGAAGCTCAAGTCCAGGACCTCTAAGGTGGTGTTTTCAGAAATACTACCAGTGCCACGAGCATCACCAGAGAGACAACAGGAGCTTAGGGAGTTAAATAAGTGGCTCAGAAGCTGGTGCAGGAAGAAAGAGTTTGGGTTCACAGAGAACTGGGCCGACTTCTCGGTCGGTTACAGGCTCTACAGTAGGGACGGGCTGCACCTTAATGCAAAGAGTGGCTTCGTTACCCCTTTTCGGTTGCATGAATCTAGATTAATTCCCTTTGGCATGAAAAATGCCCCAGAATCTTTCCAGCTCTTGGTTTGAGGGACTGAAAGGGATTTCAGTAGGTTACCTGGATGTCATTGCCATCTTCAGTCCCACTTTTAGTCCAGCAGCCTCTCACCTCTTCACAGGTGCTCAGGTGAATCCAAACCACAGGCCTGACAAACAAGCCTGGGAAGTGTCACATTACTCTGAAGCCAGAGCCTGGTAAGGTAGATGCCAACTTCTCTTTGCCCACTCCAAAGTCAAGAAAACAGGTTATGTCAACCTGTTTTCTTGTCTTTGGAGTGGGCAGTGAGATGATGGGTAAATCAATTTCCTCTGCCATCTCTAAATGGGGGAGGTGTTAAGATTTGTCCTATAAGCATTATGTCACGTGTATATGAGCTGTAGTGTATCGTGTATATGCCACATTTCACTTGCACAAAACCTGATGCTAATGTGTATTCCTCTATAAAAAGTGCTAATCACATTTCCAGAAAGCTTCTTTGCCACTATGACCTGGCTCCTAACGAAGTGAGACTAGTTCCAGGATGTTGTACTCGGAAGGAGACAATTAAAGTAGTTTGCAGACAAAATGCCCCAAACTATCCCTCCTTCCTACTAGCTTGGAGGTGTCAATAGAAGTAATTTATGTCACAGATAGCATGTCTGTGCCACGAACCAGCGGGTGTGAACCCACTGTGCCACGTGTCCTACCTACTCTAAGGGCGTTGTCTAAGTGAACCACTTGATTCTTCACAGTATCTCTGATGGTGGGGATAGACTTTCCTGAGGGGTACACCAGGTCGCTACCTCTTGAGGAGGATAGGCACACGAGGCAGCTGGTCCAGGCGGAGTAGTTACCAGGAGCAACAGTGCAGGACTGAAGGATGAGGCAGAGGCGAAGTCATACAGGCAAAAGGTCAGGGCAGGCAGCACAGGTACAGTTCAGGCAATCCGGATTGGCAACAGGAGAGTCAGGGCAAGCAGGCAGGGATCAGACGGGTAGCAGAATCCAGGAACACAAGTACGAGTCAGGAACACAGGTGGTTATCAGGAGCCTTAGCAGGACACAAGGACCTTGACACTGAGGCATCTGGGAAGGGGGCTGAGACACTTATATATGTGCAGGAGGGCTGGGATTGGTCACATGACCTAACCCATAAAGTCCAGGAAGTGTCGCGCACCGGCCCTTAAGGAAGTGCTGCAAGAATCAATCAGCAAGCATTCTGTGGCCAGGGCCGAGAGGAAACTGTGGAGTGGATCCCAGAACACAGACAGAGCCCAGGACTGCAGCGGTGAATGGGAAGCACTGGCCCCAGATCACCGCTGAACACGGCACCTGGGACCGTGGCGTTAAGCAGGGGAACAGCGGCGCACATCAGCTGCTGTTACAGTCTGCTGTCATCCAGTGCTTGAGAAGAGGGCATATGATTGATAGTCCTGAAAATATACTACAAAAGGCGCCTTGTCATGTTCATGTTTTATATTAAATAACTTATGGTCTTATGATCAGGGAATGTAGGTGCGTCTTTAGTCACAATTGCCAGAATTGTCAGCTCCAGGAAACCTACTGAATTGGTGGACTAGATTAGTATTTCATATTTTTATTTGGTATGCCTGGGTTGGTAAAATATCCTGTACAACTTGCCAATCATATTATCGTTCTCAAAGATACCTAGAAGTTGACTGTGTTATGCCTCCAAAACTTCCACCTTCTGTATGGAATTAACCAGCTCCTGTCACATGACTAGGAGGAGGGTGTGAGGGGTGCCAGCTAGACCCTTTAAAAATTGCATACTGGAAACCACACATACTCACAGCTCAGATACAGTACTTCTAATGTAGGACTGATCAGATTTTAACTGTGCTCCCAAAGTGGATCCTTGACCGATCACATAGGTAGGCTACTCATCATTTTATACCTTTTGTTTTCTGTATTGTTTGCTTATATTTATGTCCTTTTTATAACTTGTAGCACTGTACTTTTTTGTATATTAAATTTAAAAATGTAATGAGTCATTCCTTGTGGCGCTAAACATACCCACATCCTCTAAGTACCGCTTTTCTGTGTTACCGTTGAAGACCAGTGTGCTAGAGCTTTTCAGGTTGTATGCTAGAACGCGATGTGCTCCCGTGTTTTTTTTGTGCATTTGTACATGGGCATTATGTTGACCATAATGGACGGATGTTGGCAGGGTGGTGTGTGCATGTGCGATGTATTTTGAGGGTCATTTGACTCTTACAGTCATATCCAAGTTCACTGTTGCCGTCAGATCCAGAGTGCCCCTCGTGGCCTGTCAGGTTGTCTATTTTGTGCCTTTGTGATTATCGTGACACTCCTACCCATTTGAATGCCGAAAAGTGTGTTGTCTTCCGGGTACTCTAGTTTGGCATCTTGCAGCTCGGATTGACAGATTGCTGAGTGGGGCTGGGGAAGATCCAGCAGTCTTGGTACACATTGGCACCAATGACAAAGTCAGGGAGAGCTGGAAGGTCCTTAAAAATTATTTTAGGGAACTAGGAGAGAAGCTCAAGTCCAGGACCTCTAAGGTAGTGTTTTCAGAAATACTACCAGTGCCACGAGCGTCACCAGAGAGACAACAGGAGTTTAGGGAGTTAAATAAGTGGCTCAGAAGCTGATGCAGGAAGAAAGAGTTTGGGTTCACGGAGAACTGGGCCGACTTCTCGGTCGGTTACAGGCTCTACAGTAGGGACGGGCTGCACCTTATTGGGGAGGGTGCAACCGCTCTGGGGGAAAAAATGGTGGTTGGATGGCTGGAGGAGCTTTTAAACTAGGATCTTGGGGGAAGGGTGGGGATCATACTAATAAGGGGGTAGTTAGTGTAGATAGAGAGTTGGATATTGTAGGGGACAGTGGGGATTTAGTGGGGGCTGGGGTAAGTGAGGAAAGTAGGGAGAAGACTGGGCAGAACTATACACCGATGAAAAATAGAACTGCTGGTAACAAGAACCTGTTACATACAAACAACAACCAAGTGATATTCACTTTACAGGTAATAGTAATTTAAAATGTATTTTCACAAATGCCAGAAGTCAAGCTAGAAAAATAGGGGAGCTGGAGAAGAACACATAGATGTAGTCTGTAGATGTAGTGGCTGAGTCATGGTTGGACTCATCGCATGACTGGGCTGTAAATATTGCAGGTTTTACACTATTTTGGGAAAGACTGAGTCAATAGAAAAGGTGGTGGAGTGTGCCTGTATGTGAGGAGTGATCTGAAGACAAGTGTGAAATAGGCAATTGTGGGTGCGGATGGTGAGGATGTTGAAACCGTATGTGTGGAATTTCAAAGGGATATAAACACTGAAAATATAATACTTGGAGCAATCTATAGACTCCCTAACATCACAGAGGAGATAGAAACACAACTGTATAACCAAATAGAGCAGGCGGCACAGGCTGGTACACTGGTCATAATGGGAGATATTAACTTCCCAGACATTGACTTGGGTCATGGTTCTGCCTAAACCGCAAAAGGGAGAAAATTCCTCAACTTGCTGCAGGACCACTTTATGGGCCAGTTTGTAGAAGCTCCCACTAGGGGCGATGCTCTGTTGGATCTGGTCATTTCTAATGATGCAGAGCTTGTTGGGAATGTTACTGTTCGAGAAACACTAGGTAATAGTGATCACAATATAATTATATCCCCCTGAACTATAAGAAGCAAACTCTGTCCGGCAGAGCAAAGACACTGAATTTTAAATAAGGCTAATTTCCCTGGGTTAAGGGCAGCATTTCAGGGCATAGACTGGGAGCATCTACTGTCAGATAATAATACTGAGGATAAATGGGAGAGCTTTAAATTCACATTGAGTAATTGCACTAAAAAGTTTATTCCTTTAGGTAACAAGTATAAACGGCTAAAATTAAACCCCCTATGGCTTACAGCTACTGTAAAAAGGACAATAAAAGACAAAAAGGGGCATTTAAAAAATACAAATCTGAGGGGTCAGCTGTAGCGTTTGAAGTCTACAAAGGGCTTAATAAAAACTGTAAAAAGGAGATAAAATTTGCAAAAATAGAAAACGAACAGCAGGTAGCAAAAGAGAGCAAAACAAATCTCCAAAAATTCTTTAAATGTATAAATGCTAAAAAACCAAGGTCCGAGCAGGTAGGTCCCCTAATTAATGGTAAAGGGGGGTAGTCACTGAAGATAAGGAAAAGGCAGAGTTACTAAATGTTTTTTTTAGCTCTGCTTATGCAAAAGAAGAGGAAGGAGCTGATATCTGTGGTGCTGGGGCTGTTAGTACATCCAGTGATATACTCAATTGGCTAACTGTAGATATGGTCCAAGATAAGTTAAATACGGTAAATGTGAACAAGGCTCCGGGTCCAGATGGATTACACCCAAGAGTGCTTAAAGAGCTCAGTTCAGTCATTGCTGTGCCCCTGTTTATAATTTTTAAAGATTCTCTAGGTACTGGTACAGTGCCAAGTGATTGGCGCAAGGCAAATGTGGTGCCCATATTCAAAAAGTATCTAGGTCCTCCACAGGTAATTATAGACCAGTTAGTTTAACTTCTGTTGTGGGAAAAATGTTTGAAGGACTCTTAAGGGACTATATACAGGAGTATGTGACTATAAATAATAATATAAGTGATAACCAACATGGGTTTACCAAGGACAGAAGTTGTCAGACTAACCTGATTTGTTTTTATGAGGAGGTGAGTAGAAGCCTGGACAGAGGGGCAGCTGTGGATGTAGTGTTTCTGGATTTTGCAAAGGCTTTTGATCCTGTCCCTCATAGACGTTTAATAGGTGAAGTAAGTTCTATAGGCTTGGAAAGTATAGTTTGTAATTGGATTGAAAACTGGCTGAAGGACCGTGTGCACAAAGTTGTGGCCAATGATTCCTATTCAGAATGGTCTCGGGCTATAAGTGGTGACCCCAAGGTTCAGTGCTGGGTCCTCTATTATTTAATTTATTTATTAATGATATCAACGATGGGATTATTAGCACCATTTCTAGTTTTGCAGATGACACTAAATTATGTAGAACTGTACAGTCTATGGAAGATGTCCATAAAATACAATCTGACTTGGACACTCTGAGTGATTGGGCATCAACTTAGCAAATGAGGTTCAATGTGGATAAATGTAAAGTTTTGCATCTTGGTAGTAATAATCTCTGTGCTTCATATGTCCTAGGTGATGTAGCACTGGGAGAGTCACTTATAGAGAAGGATTTGGGTGTCCTTGTAGATGGTAGATTAAATAACAGCACAATGTCAATCAGCTGCTTCTAAGGCCATCAGGATATTGTCATGCATTAAACGAGGCATGGACTAGCTGGCAGGGATGTGATATTACCACTTTACAAAGCGTTGGTGCGGCCTCATCTGGAATATGCAGCTCAGTTCTGGGCACCAGTCCATATAAATGATGCCCTGGAGCTGGAAAAAAGTACAGAGGAGAGCGACTAAACTGATAAGGGGTATGGAGGGTCTTAGTTATGAAGAAAGATTAAAATAATTTAATTTATTTAGTCTTGAGAAGAGATGTCTAAGGGGGACATGATTAACCTATACAAATATATAAATGGGCCATACAATAAAATATGGTGAAAAACTGTTCCATGTAAAATGCCCTCAAAAGATAAGGGGGTGCTGCCTCCGACTGGAGAAGAAAAAGTTCAGTCTCCAGAAGCGTCAAAGCATCTTTACTGTAAGAACAGTGAATCTGTGGAATAGACCCCTCTGGACGTGGTCACAGCAGGAACAGGGGACAGTTTTAAAAAGGGTTTAGATGAATTTGTAAAAGTAAACAACATTAATGCTTATGAAAATGTGTAGAAATCTTAGTTTCATTTCCTTCTGGGATTCGCGTCCCCACCTGTTCCTTAGTTGAACTTGATGGACTTAGGTCTTTTTTCAACTGTATTTTAACTATGCAACTATGTGAGATTCTGAGTCCCCCTCGTGGCCTGTAAGGTTGTGTATTCTGTGCCCGTGGGATTATCGTGACACTCCTGCCTATTGTTTAGCAATGTGAGGATATTTCGTTTTTATTATACTTCCTATGGGGCTATTCCGTTAAAAAATAAAGTGGGGAAAATACTGATTCTGGGCAGAAAGCAAACCAGTAGAGCTTGCTCTACACACAAAAAAACAGAAGGGGGTGCCAGTGAGTTGGGAGCCTTAGAACAGGAAGTAGAACAACTAAAAAAAAAAAAAGTACAAAATTACTTAAAACCTTTTTCCTGTATGGTATCTCGACGTTAGATATGTTTACCAACACCCAACCCCACCTTTTCCTGACGCCTATTACAAAAATATGTACAGATATTTCTTCATAAGGTGGCACTTACTATGCAGAAATCTGCCTTAGATCCTCGTTCAAACATACAGCAGATGTCACATAAACATTGACACATGTCAGTGTCACCGAAGAGCAATAACGTATTTCCACTCACTCACTTTTGCATAGCTCTATGCACTGGTGCAATACGTAAGTATACCAGTATATTGTAATACAAATAAAAAATAAAGTTAAATGAAAAAAGCTTGTGTGTAGCTCAGTAATGGAGATACAAATATCTTAATGCAAAACTTTGATTATTTTACTACTTTAAATTTTTTTAATGTTATTTATTTTATATTTAATATTTTAAAAAAGGTTTGTGAAATTCACAAATATAATATGTAGACTGCTACAGAGTCCTACAGCTTCATGTCACTGAACGGCTCTATTTGAGCACATGAGGTGGCATCACCTGCTCACATGGAAACATCAAACTGGACATCAATGCAAGCAAGACTGTCCTTCTTCTCCCCCATCGTTATTTTAGTAGCCAGGTTACACCCACAAGCATTAGTTTCATTGTTGTCATCATCATCAGCTACTGCTTCTCCTACTAAGGTTGTACACCGCTCCGTACTGTGTCATTGATAATAGAATATACGGGCAGGAGGCAATAATACTCATGCAGTAATTGTCATGTATGCCAACTAAACTTCCACCTGGCCAAGTTGCTGGAGGTGCAGTCACCGCCATACCAATTAGTGGATTTCACTGCCTTTAGGCAACTGATCAATGCAGGATGCCTAGGATACCTAGCCATTATTTGTAAAAAAAATACTCTCACGTGGCAGAGTACGGAAAGGAGGCAAAATTGTTGTATTACCAGGATACACTCTGTAACCAGCTTGCCAACCAGTAAGCTTTTGCAGAGAAAATGCCTGCGTGTTTGACCAAGAGGACCGTCTCTACCCACCAGCTGAGTCACCGCTCTACTGCCATTGGCAAAGCTACCACTACAACAATAGCAACAGCTTCAGCAGCAACAGCAGCTGCTAATACAGTTTGCTGAACAAGATGGAAAAGTTTTTTAAACGGCCACATCAACCTGACATCAGCACCACCTGACCAAGTTTATTAAAGCCCTGACCCCATCGACTTCTGGGGAGGCAGAGGCAGATTTTAACAGTGGCAGAAACTGTTTGCCATCGGTGTACTGCCTTCTCCAGTCTCCTGCGTATTCAGTGCAGCAGGTGGTGGTGTCACACCAAAGCAGAAAGAATTGTCCTTCACAAGTTACAAAACATTACATTTGTGAAAACGAATCAGACACATGGATCTTGAGGCTTTCACTCACCACTGGCTGATGCCAATGCATATATCTCTCATTTCTGACAGTGAGGAATGGATGGTTATCACCCGCCCTATGATGCTACTGTTCCTGTCTGTATGTAATATACTTCTGGCAATGCAGCAACTGCTGCCTGTATTACTACCCCTACACAGCCTCACATCTTGTGCCTTCTCCATCAGATTACACGCTGTACTGCTGCTTCTGCCACTACTACTACCCCTACACAGCCACACATATCCTGTCTTGTCCTTCAAGTTCTATGCTATATTAGGGTTGGCTGCAACTATGACTGCCTTTGCTGCCACTTGTACTACCCCTACAGAGCCACACATCACGTTCCATACTGTACTACTGCTCCCAAAAGAGGGAAAGATAAATGCCATTGCCACTTCCCTTGTTCTCATTTTGCCTGTCACCAGCAAATATATTTATAGTGGTGGAATTGGTGGAGACAGACCAAAGTTTTCCCAATTTTTCGGACTGACTGACCTTCATTTCTTAAAGTAATGATGGCCACTCATTTTTCTTTACTTAGCTGCTTTTTTCTTGCCATAATACAAATTCTAACAGTCTATTCAGTAGGACTATCAGCTGTGTATCCACCTGACTTCTCCACAACGCAACTGATGGTCCCAACCCCATTTATAAGGCAAGAAATCCCACTTATTAAACCTGACAGGGCACACCTGTGAAGTGAAAACCATTTCAGGTGACTACCTCTTGAAGCTCATCAAGAGAATGCCAAGAGTGTGCAAAGCAGTAATCAAAGCAAAAGGTGGCTACTTTGAAGAACCTAGAATATGACATATTTTCTGTTGTTTCACACATTTTTGTTATGTATATAATTCCACGTGTTAATTCATAGTTTTGATGCCTTCAGTGTGAATCTACAATTGTCATAGTCATGAAAATAAAGAAAACTCTTTGAATGAGAAGGTGCGTCCAAACTTTTGGTCTGTACTGTATATATATATATGTTTCTTTTTTATTTAACATAACTCTAAACCTGTTGCTACTTACTCCTCATAAAGGGATAATGTTGGTGCCAATTGTACTAAACATGACACTTCTTCTTAAGATACTACCATGCGTGTTACCACTGGCCACCATCTATTTACCCGTAGCCACATATGTCGCAGTCACTTTGACATTACTAATGCTGTCTTGGCATTAAAGAGCTTGAAAGGGGTTGGATACCTTTTGAGGAGACCCTAGAGTGTCAAACGTGACTTTTCAGGGCTATCTAAGCTTTTTGGATTTGGATCGAATTTATTCGTACCCAAATCGGATGTCCTGACTGATTTGTTCTAATCGGACCTGAAGCGAATTTCAAAAAATTCACTCATCTCTAGAAAATTGAGAATCTGTATATTAAAGAGGACCTCTCACCAAAAAATGCAATGCAATCTGACAGCACCATGTTGTAGAGCAGGAGAAGCCGAGAAGATTGATATACTGTATATAGGAAAAGATTTTGTAAAACCTGTGATGTATTCATTTATATCTCTACTTTTTCTGTGAAGAGCATTAGGAGGGAGGTGTTATCAGTGACTGACACCATTTTGATAGCACCTTCTCCCTGTACCGATAGTCCTTCACAGGGCTGCAGATGTAAATGCAAAAATTATACTCAATCTTTTCCCACAAAAATATGTATCAATCGGCTCATCTTCTCCTGCTCTGTAACATGGTGCTTTCAGATTGCATAGCATTTTTGGTAATAGGTCCTCTTTCTAATGTATAATCCAGTAACTAATACAGACACATGACACATTGTTCCTTTTATATATGTACAAACTCAAGAAATAATTTTCCAAGACTGTTGCGTAAAGCAGAAAAATTTATATATTTTCTTACATCTTTCGAAACGGAGAAGATATTACTTCAGCAAACGCTTGACCCTTTTTGGACTCTTGATATATACAGTGTATATATACAGTAGGAGATTTTACCCCCATTATGAATAGTTACAGAGCTTAAAAGGAATTCTCAAAATCTTCAGAAAAACACTTCAGCATTTTAAATTCTACATGAACTAGGGACAGGAAGTTGAGGCCTTAATCATCTACTTTGGAGGCCATGGAGAGCTTTGGTCCCCAAGTCTCCATACAGCTCCATAGATCTATATATATTGCTGTCTCATCCTTTTTACCTCCCTATACACGGCAGTTTTTACCCATTTAGTCACAATTCTGTAAATAAGAGGAAGGAACATCTACTCTCAGGTGGGAATGTCCACATCCTCATCCATGTGCAAACATTCTGCCGTTCATCTCAAATAAAATAAAGTATCTTTGTAATGAGCCTAGATTAAAAATATATTCACGTTTGGTATCTGTAGCTGCTTAAATTACCTATTCGTCTCTATGGCAACAGACTACAAAACAAAGCCTGTGTAGTCTGATCTTCCAATTGTACACTGACTTATATCTGTCCTCTGCTTCTTTTCAACATACATTAGCACAGGACAGATGGAGGGGTCAGGCTACACAGGGTTTGTTTGTAGTCTGTTACCATGGAGACACATAACTTTGCTTGAAAGATGAAGACACAAGACCATATTAATACAAAGTTGGTGCATCTTTCATTATAAAATGCTAAAGATTATAAAAGTTTGAAGTGTCTCGGCAAATGCAACCTCTGGTGAGAACTGTAGTTTTGAGTTGCCTGACCATACTTGTGGTCTTGGGTGGATTTCTATCGGTTTTTACACAGAAAGATGTTGTCACACAAGTTGCCTAGTGGAGTGCATGTTTCCACACACGTCACATCTATCTTCACACTTCCTGTCTGTAGCCGCAGAGAATACAGAAGTGAGTTGTTAGCTTCGAGTAGAGTTCCATTTTTACTCCTTCCTACCCTTTTCTACTCATTGTGGTGTTAAACGTCTGTGGTTACCTAGCATTTCCAGACAGTTAGGACCCTTTCATACAAGCAGATGATCCAGAAACCAAAATTCCCATTCCTGATAATTGCCCCATGTAAACATGGCATCTGTCATTCAGTTTGAAAAACCTTCTTTTGTCAGCATCACATCACTCCATGTAAACAGTGGACGTGTTGTCAACAATATGCCCGTTTAGTCTGCATAGGGTGGTATGAAAGGACCTTTAAATGAGCTTCGATCAACATGCATTAGCACACATTTAGGGTAAAAGGTCCCTTAGAAAGTTGTGATCGCAAGTGCTTGTGGCTTGCGATCCCCCACACATGATCCAGGGCCAGATAGAACTCTGTTTATCCTTCGTGATGATGCAATCATGGGATCACAAGGGAAGGGATTCCCACTAAAATGTTGCCCCTATAATAGCAGCCACCAGTCTGATTGCCGGGAGAGTCCTGGGACTAAAAATACTGTCCCCGTTTAGCTACCTGTACATTGTACAACAGGTTTTCCAATGGATAAAAAAAAAAAGGAAAAGTTTAATAAAATAATTAGTATAAAGCACATACATAACAGATTATAATAAAAATAGTAAAAGATGAATAAAAAAAATAGTGAGGGTCCCGATCAGATTTTTGTGCCCCTTGAGCACTGGCTTTCTGTGGCCTAGGTAAAGGTGCGAGGAGCTGTCCAGAGGATAGGTCATCAGTATTTAAGTCTCGGAAAACCCCTTTAATAAAATAATTAGTATAAAAAACACGTAAACTGAAAGGGATGATATTGTACCAGATATTATCAGTATACTGTATAATCAGTACGGCAAACCACTAATGCTGGCTTTAAGGACAGCCACGGATTAAGGGCTCATGCACACGACCGTTGTTTGGGTCAGCATCCGAGCCACAAAAAATACGCTTCAATGGGGGCACATAAGATGCAGACAGTACTCTGTATGCTGTCCCCAACTGTTGCTCGGTTAGAAAAATATAACACGTCCTAGTTAGGCCTGGTGATTCTAGGTGGTCCTAAAGAAGCAGCCACTTCAAACTTACATAATGTAATAAAAAAGTTCATTTGAACCACACACAAACATGTGTCCATAATATCACAGTCCAAGCTTCCTCCCAAGTGGACCATTCCACTCCTTACAGTCTGACCACTGGGACCCACATCATTCATGAGAACAAGGGTTCTATGTCCCCTGTTTGAATGGAATATTGGTCAAGTATGCACACTGCCATTCAATTCACACAGTGGACTTGGAGACCCCCATTCCCATAATCAGTAGGACTCTCAACAGTTGGACCTACGCTGATCGGACACGTATCACCTATCCTGTGGATAAGTGTTAAGTTGTCATCCGGAGAATGCTCCTTTAAGTAAGGATAAGGGTTAAAGAGGATATCCAAGCTTTTAAAAAAGTTGTGTAAGAGCAGGGAATGTGATAACATATAAAACAGCAATAACTCATGTTAAACCCCCTGCATCCCCAACAACCCCCTGCATCCAGTGGTCCTGCAGTGATGAGCTGATGACTGCTGCTTGAGACTTCTGTGTAAGTTACAAGAAGTAGCACAGGTCTGTGGTAATCTCAATATCACATCTTAGTTATATTTTTAGACTGTGGTTTTCGGGTGTACAGTTTTGTAGAATTTCCCAACCTTAGTTAAACTAACAAAAACCGTGTTAATTTTGGGGTCTGTCCAAATTTTAAGGGATGAGCGAATCGACTTTGGATGAAACATCCAAAGTCGATTCGCATAAAACTTTGTTCTAATACTGTACGGAGCAGGAGCCTTGTACAGTATTATAATGTATTGGCTCCGATGAGATGAAGTTATTACTTTGCGAAGTCTCATGACACTTCGCATAATAACTTCTTAAATCAATTTATACTGAAAAAAAAACAGGGTTTGGTACCACTGTGCCAAAACGCCAATGTCCGTTTGGAGAAGTAACTTTCAAGTCATTGTTTAGGATTGTCATCATTCACATCAGTCTCTGTCCCCAGTGGGGCTGACAATTTTATTACATAAGCCCAATCTCTATGAACCTACCAGTCTGAATGTTTTGAATGTATGAGCAACCCAAACCCATCCAAGAGAACATCCAAACTTCGTGTAGATTGTCCTTGGTCAGAAACACTCCACAGTCAAATCTAGAGGCAGCGGATCAAAAGGCAAAACCAGGGCCAATCTTCTAGCCACCTTGCTGACCTGACAACCAAGTTCCTTCCAGTCTTGCCATAATGCTTTGTTTTTGGTCCTCATTGTCTCATGTACATCATATTATGGACCTTTTACACAGGCAGATGATCCATCATGAAATCTAAAATGCTTGTTTCCACTTATTTCCCTGCATAAAGGGTCCTAGCTGCCAGAGGACAACGAGCCAGTTTGTCAATGAGCTCATCCTTTATGTGCACATAAAAATTATTATTTTGTCATCAGCACCTCACTCTGTGGAAAAAGGCGTTCTGTTGGGCCGACAATATTGAAAATGGACGATCATGTGAACAATCGTAAGTAGCAGATGATTGTTCATGTGGTTGTTTGAGCAATTGGTAGGAGAGCTTTGGTTCATTCGGATTTTGGCTGGAGGCTTGATGAAGTTTCTTGCGGATACTGATCATGAAGAACATATGAACGTCAAAAAATTGAGGTCCCATTTCCATATTCCAGGTGCTCACTATAGGTACAGATTCTCCTTGTTGAGCAAACCAAAAAAATATACTGCCTACAGATGAGTATTTTTGGATCAGAAGTCAAAACTCTTTGAGAGGTCAGACACTGGCCTGCAGGATAACCACCTACAGATAGAATGGATAGGCAGTTTTCTTCTTCTATCTTGCACATTTTAGGTGGAAAAATGACACATTTCAGAACTTGCCCAAAACATTCCTGGTTATTATGAATTCAGTAGAGACATCTCATCTGGGCTCTGCAACAATTGCTGTAGGCATAGTCTATAGGACACCATCTGATAATACCGTAAAGCTGTTTTATGTTCTCATCATGCCTGTATAAAATACAAAATAGGCCATCAGTGACTTTTACAGAAATTAAGACACATTAATACCACCTCTGGTACCCATCTCTAGACTGAGATATATCCAACCTAGTCCACCGCCATCCAGCGGCAACAGATGGTCAGAATAGGGAGCCTGTTCCAGGCTGTTTCCATAGCTCTCAAATGAAAGGGAGAAACAGTGCAGAAGAGCCCTCTTGACTCTTTCAATAGACCCAACCATCTCTGGGTGAGATGGTCTTTGGAGAGCCAATTTTAGAAGTTCATCAAAGAGTATAAGCGCTTAAAAACATAGAATTATTACAGTTCCATAAAAGCTCTAAGCTACTTAAAGCAATCTATGACGCCATACTGCCTGGAATACCATATGGAAAATGTGGCATCCTCCATGGGATGCCATATTACAGACATAGTGTCCTCTAGGAGGCACCTCTGGCACTCCAGCTGTGGTAAAACTACGACTGCCAAGATGTTCACTCGCTTGGCTGTTCTCAGAACTCAATAGAAATGAATGGAGCATGCTGGGAGTCGTAGTTTCACCACAGCTGGAGTGCTGGAGATTAGCCATTACTGATCTAGGAACTTTATGTGTCTCCATCCAGTCTCCACGAACACAGCTCCTCACATACATGTGACTTTAGACTTTGATTCATAAAACCGTTACTGTATATTACTGTATTTCTTCTATTTCTGCAAGGTCTTTTTGTGTAAATGCCCTGACTCGTTGAGTTTTTTACATTTTCTCGTTGTTTTGAGATTATCTTGTACTCACAGCAACTTTTCACAACCCGTTTTCTATCTATTCTTAGCAATGTGTTTCCTGCTTGATTTTCATAATCTCAAGACATCTTACCACGCCACATGTATGGCCTTCTGAAAGAGTTGGTAAAGAAATGAATATGTTTTACTAAAAGGTGAATATTACAAATCTTTGGAGTTGAGACGTCAACTTGAAATGATGATGATAAAATGCTTTGAGATTACTTAGGGTATGTCCATACAGTAAAAATACACATAGGAAAATCCAACATGTATTTGACAGAAATCCAAGTCTGACCCTTTCTCTCGTAGATTTTTAGTTTGAATGCTGTGGACCTGATCACATTAAATGAGGCTAACCCAGTAGTTTCCCACCAGAAGCCATGGAAAAAGAGACATGTCCCTTCCTGACACGGATTAGAAAAACAGGGTATAACATATTTTCCCCAAAAAATACATAGACATTTTGGGATAAATAAGAGAAGTCATGTAGAGCTGAGTCTTCAATATCAGTAGGGGAGTAAAGAGCTTCATCAGTTCAGAGATAAAACGTGTCAGAAGTTTAGGTTGGGCTTCCATGTAGTAGTGTCGGGTTGTAGTGTCCGGTTTGCCAAAAATTGTCACAGTTTATTTTCTTCCTCATGTGCTTCACAGTGTACAGGACAATGACATACAGACTCTTGGGGAACAGGACAAGGACACCTGGATATGTAACATACCTTGGGTAATGAGACCGTGCTGTAAACTGTTTCTACTGGATTTGCCTCTTTCTCGGCCAACTTCTTTTGAGAATTTTTTGTTTGCTGACAAAAAATAACACATGGGTAATGTTTCTGGTTATGACTTGTATCTTCTAACTTCAGTATTATAAGAGATAGATAGATAGATATGAGATAGATAGATAGATAGATAGATATGAGATAGATAGATAGATATGAGATAGATAGATAGATAGATAGATAGATAGATAGATAGATAGATAGGAGATAGATATATAGATATGAGATAGATAGATAGATAGATAGATAGATAGATAGATAGATATGAGATAGATAGATATGAGATAGATAGATAGATAGATAGATAGATAGATATGAGATAGATAGATAGATAGATAGATAGATGATAGATAGATAGATAGATATGAGATAGATAGATAGATAGATATGAGATAGATAGATAGATAGATAGATATGAGATAGATAGATAGATAGATAGATATGAGATAGATAGATAGATATGAGATAGATAGATAGATAGATAGATAGATATGAGATAGATAGATAGATATGAGATAGATAGATAGATAGATAGATATGAGATAGATAGATAGATATGAGATAGATAGATAATTGCCCATATTTGGCTCTTAAGTGGATGATAGGGTTTAAATTAAACATCTCTGTATCATACTAAAAAACAGGACAAACAGGGAGGCACCGGCTGCAGCCAGTTGTCTTACCACCCGTCACAGACACTTGGAGAACAGGACAAGGACACCTGGATATGTGACATATACCTTGGGTAAGGAAACCTCGCTGTAAACTGTTTCTCCTGTTTTTGCCTTGTTCTCTGCCAACTTTTTGGGAGAATTTGTTGTTTTCTGACATAAAAATATGAAATATGAGGAATGAGTCTGGTTATCACTTGTATCTTATGTCTTCTATATTATAATAGATAGAGAGATAGATATGATTTTAATAAATAATTAGATAGATAGATAGATAGATAGATAGATAGATAGATATGAGCTAGGAAAGATAGATAGAGATGGCCTTCCGGGTCACTCGGCAGCCGTTTCGAGGTGAACTTTGCTCGTTCACTGTTTGCCGAACGGGCGAATATATGGCGATATTCGCGCCTGCCATATTCTTTTACATTGTGAAGAACTTTGACCAATGACACATCCATCAGGTGGTACAGGACAGCCAATTGAGACGTTTCAGCACATGGACATACCCCCTACCGTATAAATAAACCCAATATGGCCACCATTTTACATTCAGTGTTTTGCCAGTGTAGGGAGAGGTTGCTGTGTGGAGCAGGGACAGACAAATGCTAGCTAATAGGGCCACAAAAGTCCTTTTAAGGACTAGTATAGGTGTGCTATCGATATGTGTGACTTACTGAGTGGTGTAATATACTTATAATATACTTTCTAACATAGAAAGTACATTATAGAGCTACACAGAGTGCCAAACGCTATTGGAATTAATCATTTCTACTGGTGTGATTTACCATTTGCCCCCCCAAAAAACTGATTGAGGCAGGGGTGTGACATACCTTCTTCCACAAATACTGCTCTTCTATAGGGACTTTTGTCACAGGGTCATTTTGAAAATGACAGGCAGAGGAAGAGGCAGGCCATTCCGCAGGGGTGGTAGGGGTCGAGCAGGTGCACCAGGCCGGAGCCTAAGTGTGAAGTTGCAGAAGGTGCATGCGATTACGTCAAAGGACGCACCAGACTTGGTTGAGTGTTTTACTCAGCCTTCCGCTTCTGCACCCTCCTCATCCTCTCTATCTGCACCCTCTTCACTCTCTGCTGTGTGCACCCCCAAAGACACCACCACCACCATATCCCCTCCACTCGAGTTAGAGGAATTATTGGCATCGGATCAGGAAGAGAAGGTAAGGTATCAACCGTCGCCACCCAGCAGTCTGACGACAGTACCAAGATCAGCCCAAGAAGTCCCCGCTGTTGCTGCCTACTCCGAGATCTCTAATGTCAGTGGTGGTGAAGGTGACGAATCCGATGATGACATGTCGATGGACGTCACGGGGGTGCCCACAAGAGAGGAAGAGGGGGGTTAAGAGGGATAGACGGAGAAGCAGATAGGGAGGAGAAGCAGGCAGAACTCACAGTGCACAGGAGGCAAAAACCAGACTACTATTGTATCTGGAACGAGCCATCCACCATGCACGGTCACATCTGGCGCTCCCAGGACGCCGGCACATGGCTCCGCTGTGTGGGCTTTTTTTAACGTGTCCGCTGCTCACAATAGTGTTGTCATCTGCAGCCTGTGCTGTCAATGCATAAGTCGCAGTAAGCCCAACACTCACCTAGGGATGACCGCCTTAAGAAGGCACCTGGCTTCCCATTACCGAGCCAAGTGGGAGCAACACTGTCAGAACCCACAAAGCCACACTCCCGGAGCTCGCCGTCCTGCCTCTTCTCCTTCACTCCACCTTCCACCGTGCAGTCATCGCATTCATCTCGCAAAAGGCAGGCTTCCTTGCCCCAAATGTTCGAGCAAAAAAAGATGATGACGCCGGATAACCCTCTTGCCCAACGACTGACCGCTGGCTTGTCAGAACTGCTAGCCAGCCAACTACTGCCATATAAACTGGTGGACTCGGAGGCCTTTAGAAAATTTGTGGCCATTGGAACACCGCAATGGAAGGTCCCCGGAAGGAAATATTTCTCAGAGAAGGGCATCCCAGAGCTATATGCGGCAAATGAATGTATCTCTGGCACACAGTGTCGGTGCCAAGATACAGCTGATCACAGACACATGGTCTAGCAAACACGGGCAGGGAAGGTACATAACGTTTACTACCCACTCGGTGGCTGTCAAGCATGTAACCCATGGCACCCGTGTAGATTTGTTTTTACCGCCACGGATTTCATGCAGGCCTGCCTCTTCTTCTCCTCCTCCTACTCCATCCTCCCTGTCCTCCTCAGCTGACTCCTCCTTTTCCGCTGCTATCGCCTCTTCCGCTGCGCCCCCAAGATCCCCAGAACCTATTCGACGTGCCATGTGAGACGTTGCCATGCTGTGCTGTCTGTTGTGCCTGGAAGCCAAGAGCCACAGCGGTCCTGCACTCCTTTCAGCTTTGCAGTCACAGGCCGATCAGTGGCTAACCTCGCTCAATTTGACAGTTAGTAAAGTGGTGTGTGACAAAGGTGCCAATCTGCTGAGCGCACTGAAACAGGGCAAAATGACACACGTGCGTGGCACATGTCCTGAACTTAGTCGTGCAGCGTTTCGTTGCCAAATACCCCGGGGTCCAGGGCGTCTTGCGGCAGGCCAGGAAAATCTCTCATTTTAGAAGATCTTACACGGCCATGGCTCACCTTGCTGACATTCAGCGGTGACACCACCTGCCCGTCAGACGTCTGATTTGTGACAGCCTGACGCGATGGAACTCCACCTTGTATATGCTTGATAGGCTGCTCCAGCAGAAACGTACAGTTAACGACTACCTGTACGAACTCTGCGGGAGGGCAGGTTCTGGGGAGCTTGTTTTTTTTTCACCATGCAAGTGGCTGCTCATGAGCGACGCATGCAGACTTCTGCGGCCATTTGATGAGATCACCAAACCGGTCAGTCACAGCCAGGGGGCCATTAGTGACATCGTATCTTACGCCTTCTTTCTGGAGCCTGCATTGCGTTGTGTCATTGATCAAGCAGTCGAGGAGCAGGAGCTGGAAGATGAGCAAGTCGCAATGCTGGACAAATTCCTAGGGGGGGCTACTCCATCTGAGACAAGTCAACAGGAGTCTGAAGAGGAGTCAGAGGAGGACAGTGGCTGGGGGGAGGAGGAGGAGCAAGAAGAGCAGGCTTTAAACTTTTCTGGGATCCCTGGTGTTGTCCATGGCTGGGGGGAGGAGAACGAGGACGACATTATCCTGGATGATGAGCAGGAGGCAGACCACTCCACCGCTTCCAGTTTAGTGCAAATGGAGGCCTTTATGTTCCAGTGCTCCAGACCCCCGTATAAAAAGCATAAAGGGCATGGACTAGTACTGGGTGCCAATGTACTTAGACCCACGGTACAAACACAAAATGGCGGAAATGTTACCACCATTACAGAGGGCTGTCAGAATGCAGCACTTCCAGGCCTTGCTTCGAGAAATGCTGCATTCTGCTTTTGCGGGCGCTGGCAGAGGAATTTCCACTCACAGGGAAACAGGTGCGGGTACCAATCCTACCGCGCATGCAAGAAGAGGGCGATTTAAAGATGTGCTGGTCACTTCGGATATGAGATCATTCTTGCAGCCAACCCATCGACAGCCGTCCTCCGGATCCAGCCTCAGGGAACGCCTAGACCGACAAGCGTCCGACTACATCGGGTTAACAGCTGATGTGGACGCTCTGAGAAGCGATGAACCCCTGGACTACTGGGTGGACAGGCTTGACCTGTGGCCAGAGCTGGCACAATTTGCTATGGAACTGTTGGCTTGCCCCTCGTCCAGTGTCCTGTCCGAAAGGATGTTCAGCGCAGCAGGGGGGATCGTGACCGATAAGCGCACTCGCCTACTAGCTCACGACAGTGTGGACTACCTCACATTTCTAAAAATTAAAGGCATGGATCTCAGAGGAATTCAACACCTGTGACGAGTCGACCACGTTTGATTGAATTTCCTCATGACAGCCCACAAATATCCGACCGTCACCACCCAGAACAAATTATGGTCCCTGTCTTAGGTAAATACAGCGGCATAAAAGGCCTTTTGTGTCCGTTGAATGCCTAATTTTTGGGGCCTGTACTGGCCGACAGTCAAATTTTTATCTTGTGACCGCCTAATGTACCTCCAACCACAGAATTCAAAGTTCTTTGCTGTCAGGTGAATGCCTATTGGCTAATTTTTGGAGCCTGTACTGGCCGACAGTTACATATTTATCCCGTGACTCTTACTACACCCAGTGCAGTGCCCCTAGTCATTCCCTGTACTATGCCCTCTTATACTCTTATCCGGTCACGGTATAGCGGTGTTATCCGGTCAATGTATGGCGGTGGTATCCATTATCTGGATGGCCATAACTATGTCCCTTTCCCTGTCCACGCCATCATTTTTTAGAAGTGGCATGAGCTGGAAAAATATGCAAGTTGCGGTGCTAAGGACCTTTGCGCCACAATCTGTGTCAGAAATACACCTAACATAGATGTATTTCTATATAATAAATGATGACCTAATTGTATTATTATTCGGGGGTAGGGCTAATATCTTTATATTATATAGATTCTAGTGTATTATACTGTGCCCTGTATTTCCCTGTAGAAAATGATCCTTGTGAAGCACAGTCCTCACCCCTGACCACCAGGACCAGGTAGCGCTCTGTCAGTACATGGCGGCCTCCCCTCTCCGCCACGCTGCTCCGCTGTGTACTGGTGCTTATTCTGACACTAGAGCTGGGTTCACTGCCTATTTTTGCCATCCATTTAATGCTTGCCAAAAATGTATACGTTAACAGATGCCTCAGACTGATGGCGTACAGTGGCGTCCGTTCACCATACAGTTCCATGGTAGAAAAAAAAATTACGTTAACGTATGCATTTTTTTTATAGACTCTGCAGGATACAAAAAAAACGTGGAGTGCTGCACATTTGTATACATCCAACCGATAGGAAATAAAAAAAATTCTAGGCTCCAGCAGGGCACATTTTTGAGAGTTTCCCTTTAAGACGCATAAAAGTGGCCCCTGATTAAAATACATATTTTTTGTGGGAATTTTTGCCAATGATCCCCCTCTGGTATGTCACTGTCCATGTTGTGGGACTATTTGTAAGTCTGTGCTGGCTGCAAACATGAGCTGAAGGTTTTTTGCCATTAAAGTGAATAGGGCCCGCTGCGAACTTGCAGTTCGCAAACATTTGATCACGTTCGCGAACCATCCCGGCCGATGTTCGTCCATCACTATAGATAGATATGAAATAGATAGATATCAGATAGATGCTAGATATGAGATAGATAAATCGCGCAACAAAAAGTGCCGGGTCACGTGGCGTTCACGTCGCAGCACTGTCACGCAACATTTTTTGTAATCATAGTCAATGGCGTCATATTTTCAGTGATTTACTCCCCAGGAAAGGGAATTGTACATTGTAGTGTTTCTTGTTTGGGTCAGCCGCTCACTTACAGGGTCGCTGCCTCTAGGTGGTGCTAGAGAGGATTGTCCTCCCAACTGGGGAGGCATATCTGGCACACTCAGGGGACTTCACCTATAAGAACCAGAAGCTTTCTGGATAACATACGTACCTTGGCATGCTGGACCTCGCTGTAGACACTTGCAGATCCTTGATTCTCTCCTTGACTCTCATAATAAGGATTTTGAAGGCCTTCCACCTAGTCATAAGATGGTTCAGTAATTAACAGGAAATTCTCTGGTATCTCTCAAAGCATCCCTGGCCGGGTAACCACATAATAACCAAAACCCAGATTCATGGAGGACAACAGAAGGGACATAGGAAACACTATAAACATAGTCAAATAATCCAAGACACAACCTACAATCCCATCTGATCAGCTTCACATTTTCTAGATGTTTTACATGACTGGATAAATAGGGGGTTATAACCTTAGCGTACTCCGTTGTCGTCATCTCTGTCCTCGTCATTTCAGCTTTTTGGCTTTTTCCTAAAACAAAAGTAAGAATAACAAATCAAGGGTAATTTCACAAAAAGTATGACTGTGCCATGAACAGGGTATGTTACTGTATGTGAAGAATTACTGCAATATATGCCCTAAAAATATTTTTTGTTTACACATATTACATTTTCGGCTGGGGTACCACCCTCTGCTGTTTCTCCTGCGGCTGAAATTCTGGTCCACCTTCTCCTGCAATCAGCCGTGGACTAACATGCCCAGTAGCCACCCATTCATACATCCCTACTTTTCGGTTCCTAATATTACAACACCAATTCCCAAAAAGTTGGGGCCCTGTCTAAATTATAAATAAATGATGGCGGCTGGCACCGCTGTGATACGCCCCAATTCCCGAGGGTGAGTGCCATGCTTCATATTATTTTGGAGTAGAAACAAATTTCAATAATTAGCAAATCTCATAGATCCATATTTTATTCACAATAGAAGACATATCAGATGTTCAAAGTAAGACATTTTACTATTTCATAAAAAATAATCAAATTTAGAACCGGAGAAGCAATTTGCAATTGAGTCACATGACTGGGTATAAAAGCATGTTAGAGAGGAAGAGTCTCTTAGAAGCAAAGGTCAAGGAGAGAAGTCCTCACAAGCTCAAGAGCACTTCCAGAATTTATCGTCTGTGACCACAATTTGCTGTGCAATCCACAAATGCAAGTTAAATCTGTATCAGGCAAAGAAGAAGCCATATGTCAACACGATCCAGAAATGCCACCGTCTTCTCTGGGCTAAAGCCGTGTCCTGCAGTGTCAAGAGGAGAGTGTCCATCCAGCTTGTTGTTAGCACACAGTTCAAAATCCTGCATCTCCGATTGTCACAGACTTACCTGTCTGGGCTCCATCGGCAAGACCTCTAGCTTTGGCGCAACCGCACTGCGAGAGACGCCTTGCTAAGGCATGCCCCCTGAGGGTTTCGGCAGCATCCATAGCAACAGGATGCAGTGTTCTGTTTCTCCCCACAGTGGGCATATGCTGGAGGAGACTAGCAGTGGGATGATTGCTCAGCTGCTCTATTCCTGTGTACTAATGTCTCTGACTAATGGAGAGTCATGATCTATCGCAGAGTTCCCCAACTCCAGTCCTCAGGGCCCACCTACCAGTCAGGATTTGAGAATATCCCACAGAATGAACACCTGTGGTAAGTCCTAAGGCATTGACACTAATTATATCACTTGCTGAATACTAAGGAAATCCTAAAAACATGACCCGTAGGTGGGCCCTGAGGACTGGAGTTGAGGAACACTGATCTATCAGATTCTCATCATGGACTCGGTGCTGTATTAAAACCCTTCCTGGCCATACACCAGTGCCAGTGATAGTCTTGTTTGGGCTCATGAACTAGGTTCCTGGTTCTTGGATTTGTTTGTGCTTTTGACCTTGGCTTGACTTTTAACCACTCTCTGTCTCACTTGATTTGTACTGTCATCCCGTCTGGTATTTGATCTTGGCTTGTCTTTTGACCACTCTCTGTCTATAATTTTTGGGCTGCGTTGTCTTACTGATTCTGACCCATTTTGGTACACCTATCCCTGTGTGCTGTTTTTGTCTCTTGGTGTTTGTCTGTCTCTGCATCTTAGTAACATAGAGACCGTCGACCAGTTGCAGTCTTGCTACCTAGGGCTTAAACTGCAAGCAGGTCAGGGCTCACTGTCTGTGTCTGTCCCTACCTACAGGTGTTACACTCATAGTATGAGGTTGCATTAGTTCCTATAGCGTGGACAGCTTACACATCTGGAAAGGGGCTATTAATGCTGAACAGTATATAGAGGTATTAGGACAACATATGCTCACATTCACACAACGTCTCTTTCAGAGAAAACCTTACATATTTCAGCAAGACAATGCTAAACCACACACTGCATCCATCACAACAGCATGGCTTCTCAGAAGAAGACTCCGGGTGCTGAACTGGCCATCTGCAGTCTAGAACTTTCACCAATAGAAAACTTCCAGCAAAGAAGACACAGGACTGTTGAGCAACTAGAATCCTACATCAAGAATGGGGCAACATTCCTCTCCAAAAACTCCAGCAATTGGTCTCCACACTGTCCAGACGGTTACAGACTGCTATTAGAAGAATAGGGGATGCTACACAATGCTAGACATGGCCCTATCCCGACTGTTTTGAGATGCGTTGCAGCCATCAAGTTCTAAATTAATTTTCCAGTAAAATGGTAAAATGTCTTATTTTCAACATCTAATATGTGTTCTATGATCTACTGTGAATAATTTTTGGGTCTATGAGATTTGTAAATCTTTGCATTTTGTTGTTTTTTACATTTACTTACATTTTACACAGCATCTCTACTTTTTCGGAACTGGGGTTGTATATACAGTAGCTATACCTCTTTCTAGACAGTGGAGAAGGAAATTGTGGGGATGTTGGCGGAAGGGGGTAACATGAGCTGACTGCAATCCCTTCCTGGGAGATGGGCAACTGCTTGATGAGCTGCTGCCCAACCACAGAAAGGAAAGCAAAAAAAAAACAAAAACAAAAACAAACTGCAGGTAAATAAGAACCAAAAAATTGCCAAATTACACTGTAAAGAAGTATATTTTTGCATAGATATAGTTTAAAAACTGTGTGTATTACTATATGTTTAATTTTTTTTTAATTAGTGGGGTAACCCCTTTAACTTTTTATAATGGTTGTAGGATAATGACACTGACACTTGGGGTACAGGATAATGACGCTGATACTTGGGGTACAGGATAATAACACTGACACTTGGGGTACAGGATAATGACACTGACACTCGGGGTACAGGATAATGACACTGACACTCGGGGTACAGGATAATGACACTGACACTTGGGGTACAGGATAATGACACTGACACTCGGGGTACAGGATAATGACACTGACACTCGGGGTGCAGGATAATGACACTGACACTCGGGGTACAGGATAATGACACTGACACTCGGGGTACAGGATAATGACACTGACACTTGGGGTACAGGATAATGACACTGACACTTGGGGTACAGGATAATGACACTGACATTTGGGGTACAGGATAATGACGCTGACACTTGGGGTACAGGATAATGACACTGACACTTGGGGTACAGGATAATGACACACTGACACTTGGGGTACAGGATAATGACGCTGACACGGGGTACAGGATAGTGACGCTGACACTCGGGGTACAGGATAATGACACTGACACTCGGGGTACAGGATAATGACACTGACACTCGGGGTACAGGATAATGACACTGACACTCGGGGTACAGGATAATGACACTGACACTCGGGGTACAGGATAATGACACTGACACTCGGGGTACAGGATAATGACACTGACACTCGGGGTACAGGATAATGACACTGACACTCGGGGTACAGGATAATGACACTGACACTCGGGGTACAGGATAATGACACTGACACTCGGGGTACAGGATAATGACACTGACACTCGGGGTACAGGATAATGACACTGACACTCGGGGTACAGGATAATGACACTGACACTCAGGGTACAGGACAATGACACTGACACTCGGGGTACAGGATAATGACACTGACACTTGGGGTACAGGATAATGACACTGACACTTGGGGTACAGGATAATGACACTGACACTTGGGGTACAGGATAATGACACTGACACTTGGGGTACAGGATAATGACACTGACACTCGGGGTACAGGATAATGACACTGACACTCGGGGTACAGGATAATGACACTGACACTTGGGGTACAGGATAATGACACTGACACTTGGGGTACAGGATAATGACACTGACACTTGGGGTACAGGATAATGACACTGACACTTGGGGTAGAGGATAATGACGCTGACACTCGGGGTACAGGATAATGACGCTGACACTTGGGGTACAGGATAATGACACACTGACACTTGGGGTACAGGATAATGACACACTGACACTTGGGGTACAGGATAATGACGCTGACACTCGGGGTACAGGATAATGACTCTGACACTCGGGGTGCAGGATAATTACACTGACACTCGGGGTACAGGATAATGACACTGACACTCGGGGTACAGGATAATGACACTGACACTCGGGGTACAGGATAATGACACTGACACTTGGGGTACAGGATAATGACACTGACACTCGGGGTACAGGATGATGACACTGACACTTGGGGTACAGGATAATGACACTGACACTCGGGGTACAGGATGATGACACTGACACTTGGGGTACAGGATAATGACACTGACACTCGGGGTACAGGATAATGACACTGACACTTGGGGTACAGGATAATGACGCTGACACTTGGGGTACAGGATAATGACACTGACACTTGGGGTACAGGATAATGACACTGACACTTGGGGTACAGGATAATGACACTGACACTCGGGGTACAGGATAATGACACTGACACTCGGGGTACAGGATAATGACACTGACACTTGGGGTACAGGATAATGACACTGACACTCGGGGTACAGGATAATGACACTGACACTCGGGGTACAGGATAATGACACTGACACTTGGGGTACAGGATAATGACACTGACACTCGGGGTACAGGATAATGACACTGACACTTGGGGTACAGGATAATGACACTGACACTCGGGGTACAGGATAATGACACTGACACTCGGGGTACAGGATAATGACACTGACACTCGGGGTACAGGATAATGACACTGACACTTGGGGTACAGGATAATGACACTGACACTCGGGGTACAGGATAATGACACTGACACTTGGGGTACAGGATAATGACACTGACACTCGGGGTACAGGATAATGACACTGACACTCGGGGTACAGGATAATGACACTGACACTCGGGGTACAGGATAATGACACTGACACTCGGGGTACAGGATAATGACACTGACACTTGGGGTAGAGGATAATGACACTGACACTTGGGGTACAGGATAATGACACTGACACTGGGGGTACAGGATAATGACTCTGACACTTGGGGTACAGGATAATGACACACTGACACTTGGGGTACAGGATAATGACACTGACACTCGGGTACAGGATAATGACTCTGACACTCGGGGTGCAGGATCAATTACACTGACAACTCGGGGTACAGGATAATGACACTGACACTTGGGATACAGGATAATGACGCTGACACTCGGGGTACAGGATAATGACACTGACACTCGGGGTACAGGATAATGACACTGACACTTGGGGTACAGGATAATGACACTGACACTCGGGGTACAGGATAATGACAATGACACTCGGGGTACAGGATAATGACACTGACATCGGGGTACAGGATAATGACGCTGACACTTGGGGTACAGGATAATGACACTGACACTTGGGGTACAGGATAATGGACACTGACACTTGGGTTACAGGATAATGACGCTGACACTCGGGGTACAGGATAATGCACTGACACTCGGGGTACAGGATAATGACACTGACACTCAGGGTACAGGACAATGACACTGACACTCGGGGTACAGGATAATGGACACTGAACACTGGGGTACAGGATAATGACACTGACACTCGGGGTACAGGATAATGACACGACACTCGGGGTACAGGATAATGGACACTGACACTCGGGGTACAGGATAATGACGCTGACACTTGGGGTACAGGATAATGACACTGACACTGGGGTACAGGATAATGACACTGACACTCTGGGGTACAGGATAATGACGCGACACTCGGGGTACAGGATAATGACACTGACACTCGGGGTACAGGATAATGACACTGACACTTCAGGGTTACAGGACAATGACACTGACACTCGGGGTACAGGATAATGACACTGACACTCGGGGTACAGGATAATGACACTGACACTTGGGGTACAGGCTAATGACACTGACACTCGGGGTACAGGATAATGACACTGACACTTGGGGTACAGGATAATGACACTGACACTCGGGGTACAGGATAATGACACTGACACTCGGGGTACAGGATAAGACACTGACACTCGGGGTACAGGATAATGACACCTGACACTTCGGGGTTACAGGATAATGAACGACACTTGGGGTAGAGGACACTTGGGGTACAGGATAATGACACTGACACTTGGGGTAGAGGATAATGACGCTGACACTCGGGGTACAGGATAATGACGCTGACACTTGGGGTACAGGATAATGACACACTGACACTTGGGGTACAGGATAATGACACACTGACACTTGGGGTACAGGATAATGACGCTGACACTCGGGGTACAGGATAATGACTCTGACACTCGGGGTGCAGGATAATGACACTGACACTCGGGGTACAGGATAATGACACTGACACTCGGGGTACAGGATAATGACACTGACACTCGGGGTACAGGATAATGACACTGACACTTGGGGTACAGGATAATGACACTGACACTCGGGGTACAGGATGATGACACTGACACTTGGGGTACAGGATAATGACACTGACACTCGGGGTACAGGATGATGACACTGACACTTGGGGTACAGGATAATGACACTGACACTCGGGGTACAGGATAATGACACTGACACTTGGGGTACAGGATAATGACGCTGACACTTGGGGTACAGGATAATGACACTGACACTTGGGGTACAGGATAATGACACTGACACTTGGGGTACAGGATAATGACACTGACACTTGGGGTACAGGATAATGACACTGACACTCGGGGTACAGGATAATGACACTGACACTCGGGGTACAGGATAATGACACTGACACTTGGGGTACAGGATAATGACACTGACACTCGGGGTACAGGATAATGACACTGACACTCGGGGTACAGGATAATGACACTGACACTCGGGGTACAGGATAATGACACTGACACTTGGGGTACAGGATAATGACACTGACACTCGGGGTACAGGATAATGACACTGACACTCGGGGTACAGGATAATGACACTGACACTCGGGGTACAGGATAATGACACTGACACTCGGGGTACAGGATAATGACACTGACACTTGGGGTAGAGGATAATGACACTGACACTTGGGGTACAGGATAATGACACTGACACTGGGGGTACAGGATAATGACGCTGACACTTGGGGTACAGGATAATGACACACTGACACTTGGGGTACAGGATAATGACACACTGACACTTGGGGTACAGGATAATGACACTGACACTCGGGGTACAGGATAATGACTCTGACACTCGGGGTGCAGGATAATTACACTGACACTCGGGGTACAGGATAATGACACTGACACTTGGGATACAGGATAATGACGCTGACACTCGGGGTACAGGATAATGACACTGACACTCGGGGTACAGGATAATGACACTGACACTTGGGGTACAGGATAATGACACTGACACTCGGGGTACAGGATAATGACACTGACACTCGGGGTACAGGATAATGACACTGACACTCGGGGTACAGGATAATGACGCTGACACTTGGGGTACAGGATAATGACACTGACACTTGGGGTACAGGATAATGACACTGACACTTGGGGTACAGGATAATGACGCTGACACTCGGGGTACAGGATAATGACACTGACACTCGGGGTACAGGATAATGACACTGACACTCGGGGTACAGGATAATGACACTGACACTTGGGGTACAGGATAATGACACTGACACTTGGGGTACAGGATAATGACATTGAGGGTGTTTCACTTACTTTTCTTGCACCATATACAGAAGACTGCAGCGACTATAATAATAATAATAATGATGGTTGCAGGGGTAAGTCCATGGAACAATCTTTGCCCTAACATCGATGAGTTGTTTGAGTTGCTGTCACCTGACGAGGAGAAGATTACACTGAATCCATCACATAATAATGATTATTGCTCAGATATATCTAACTTTAAAGGGACACTTCCATCAGGAAGTTTTTTGTTTTTTTAAACAGATTTCTTTTATATTTTTTGGCTTTGTGTTCTCCGTTTAGCTTGTCTTATGCCTTTAAGAATTGAATACAAGCTTGTCTCCCCCTTTGTAAAGGTGGATTTAGACGGGGCGATATTCGGGCAGATTATTGGGGATGAAGGTTCCTGCGAACACTCGTTCCTGACGATCAATCGTTTCATTCCTTCATTGGGTGACCCTATCGTTCCTGCAGGCACCTAAATAATCAATTCTGGGCAGCAGATTGTCCTGTCTAAACTGTGATCTGGTGCCAGAAACCATGCAGGTGTTTACGGACGAGCGATCACAAGAGCGATCCCTCATACTGTGGAGGTGATCGCTGCATGTAAATGCACTGCTTCACCTCCACAGAACAAGCAGCCGACGCTTCCTTCCCAACAATCGGCTTCTAGTCACCTCATCTAAATCCACCATTACAGTACGCAGAGGATTGGGATGACAGATTGTTTGAATATTGTCCTCCTGATAGGCATTGATATACACCTCTAAACTGAATAGAACTTTCAAACCAGCAGCTGTTCATAAGTCTGCCCTAACTATAAAGGTAGAGGTGGCAAAAACTAGAAAAAACTAAATAAAGTAGGCACTTGGTGAGGTGGGGGATGATGCTATATGTGACATCTATGTATAGTAGAGACACCAGTGTGGACATAGAATTACCTCTCCTGCAGTATTCCCCGGGGATCACAGTCTTGGAGACATTACTGACAGGGTTACGTGCGGTGCAGGTATAGGTGAAGTTCACATCCCTGGGAGGTACATACAGGACACCTCCGGTCACATTGATGTCGCCGCTCTGCGCATTACTCCATGTTATAGTCACATCTCGTTTGTCCACTGCGCACAACAAACTCAGTGAGCAAGTGTCATTCCTGGTAAGGTTGTGGTTGATCTTGATGTCTCCAGATGACAGGTTCTCTGTAAAAGACATTGGAAAGCAAGGCTTAGAAATATGTTGACCATAAATGGAGAAGGAAGTGGTGTGGGAAGGAAACTTCTCAATGAGAAGACATGAGAAGACATTGAGGCACAGTATAGAAAGTGTCTTTTTTGAGCTGTTTTCTGTCATCAAAAAAAGAGGAAAATTTTGGTAAATTTGAACTTGGTGCTAAATGTCTTAACTTTTTATTCAATGCAGGCCTAAAGCTATGAAGGCTGCACCAAAAAGTGTTGGGCTGTAGTGGCTGAGGAGAAAATAATCTGTGGCCCCAGGAAGTAGAGCTGGCCATGACTGAGTTACGGAGTCTAAAGGCCCTTCAGACAAACTGGTGATCGGAAGAAGTGATTGATCATTGGCCCGTCTTAATCCTGCATCAATCATCTCATTAGTCATCTCATCAGATCTTTAATGTTAACACAATCTTCATTTGATGACAGTAAACCATTGGAGGTGCATATTTCTGTACACAATGTGAGCAAATTGCGATACCTTGTCAATATGGAAAAGAGTTTGCTGCTCACTTAGCAGACACTCTATGGGGTAGAATTGGGTGGAGGGTGGTAGTATGGAAGTGAGGTAGGTAGCTGGGTAACAGAAAGTAAGGTAGAGGGAAGCGTGCCAGGGAGGCTAGCCCTGATCTGACACATCCCAGCACGGTTGGCAGATGAGGGGGATGTTAGTCCTGGGATAGCACTGCTAAAGCCGGACCCTTCCTCTGCTAGTCAGGGGAATGTCAGCTCCAGTAAGCAGGGAACCAGGAGAGTAGGGCAGGCCAGACAGGGGCTGGTAGTGGGAGACTCTATTATTAGGGGTACAGATAGGGCGATCTGTCACAAAGACCAGGATCAATGAACGGTGTGTTGTCTTCCTGGCGCTCGAGTTCCACATATCGTGGATCAGGTTGATAGATTACTGGGAAGAACTGGGGAAGACCCAGCAGTCATGGTGCACATCGGTATCAATTGACAAAGTTAGAGTTAGGTAGAGGGTCCTTAAAATGACTATAGGTATTTAGGTCACAAGCTCAGGGCAAGGACTTCACAGGTAGTGTTTTCCAAAATACTGCCTGTACCACGAGCCACACCAGAAAGGCAGTGGGAGATTAGGGAGGTTAACAAGTGGCTCAAGAACTGGTGTAGGAAGGAGGGGTTTGGGTTCCTGAAGAACTGGGCCGACTTCTCTGTCGGCTACAGGCTCTATCGTAGGGATGGGCTGCACTTCAATGGGGAAGAGGCAGCTGTGCTGGGGGAGAAGATGGCTAGAAGGCTGGAGGAGTGTATAAACTAGGGATGGGGAAGGGGGGGTTGCATTATAGAATGGGAAGATAGTGGTGATAGAGACCTGGGGCAGTGGCGTACCTACCATATAGGCAGACCACGCAGCTGCTATGGGGCCCGTGAGAAAGAGGGGCCCACAGTGGAGGAGAGGCCCCACCCACTAATTGCTCCTGTCTATGTTTCTAAAGCTAAAGGGCCTTTGATGATATCATCACAGGTCCTGTAAGGGAACTGCACAGTGTAAAGTGTAGTTCCCAGGTTAGAACAGTACATCTGCCAGGAACTGTGATGACATCATCTTCAACATCACAGGTCCTGCAGGATCTAGCAAAGGAAATGCACCAAAAATGGTGTAGTTCCCAGGTTTGAAAGGTACTTCTGCCAGGACCTGTGATTACATCATCACAGGTCCTTCAACCCCTAACAGCAATTAGGGTTAGGTTGCATTGATCCACACAGACTGGAATGGAGTGGTAAGAGGAGGTCCCCCACTTCTGGTCATTTACCCCCCCATGCACTGTTTTTACTGATTGCTCGCTCATGTATAATACTTCACACAGTTACAGTGACCACTACCTCATGTACCTCATACACACAGTGACCATAATGCATAACTGACCACATATTTCTGTAAACACTGCATCTACAGTATTATACCTTGTATGGCTCACATCAATACACTGCTCTGTGTATATATATATATATTGTGGTAAGGTGAACAACTGGGTGAGGTAAATAAAATCCAGGACTGGTTTTCCCCTAGCCTGAGGCATCTTAGCTAAAGCCAGCTGGGATCATCAAGGGGAAATAAAGCACAGTCCAGGCTTTCAGTCTGGGGAGAGGAATGCCTGGAGAAAGCCTGGGAAGATGGCTGCCCTGCTGGCTAGAGAAGCAGAGTGCTCTGTGTGACCTGTGTTCAATAGGTGAGCTAGGATCCTTACTGTATTAGCCAGAGCCCAGACGGGCAGGTGTTTATTTTAGTTTGGTTTATATTTTGTGGTGCTGGTCCTTCACCTTACCCAGTGGATTATAACTGGGGTTGCCTGTATTGCCGGAGTGTGATAAATAAAGCAGCATTTGGACTTTAACCCTGTGGTCTGCAAGAGAATCTGTCACCGCCGCCCAACCTGAGAGCGTAACCCCTTACAATTGGTGTCGGATGCAGGCAAGCGTCCCTGCTGAAAAAGGCAACAGTCGCTTGCTAAGGGCAACGGCGTGACAGTTAATGATTTAATGTCCTGGGTGAAAGCTGCTGCAGCTATGCAAAGTTCACCAAATACCATGGAGGAAATGATGAAGATGTTGTTACAGGCCAATTTGGAGGAAAGGAAAAGACATGCTGAGGATAGAAAGAGACATGAAGAAGCCTTACGTGTCCAACAACAGGCTAATGCGCAGCAACAACCGACTAATGCGCAGCAACAACCGACTAATGCGCAGCAACAACAGGCTAATGCGCAGCAACAACAGGCTATAGCGCAGCAGCAAGAAACTAATCGTTTGTTGATGGAGCAGATTGCTGCAATAAGAGAGACTGCTGTAACTCCAGCCCCACAAGTGGAGGTAAGCCCCCAGAGACTTTGAATGTGAGGAGGGTTGTGCAGCGGGCCTTGCAAAAACTGACACTTGATGATGATATTGAGGCCTACCTGACCGTATTTGAGAGGGTGGCGGAAGGAGAGAGGGGCATGTTCAAAATAATAGCAGTGCGAAGTTCAATGAGTGAGGTAATTTATTCTTTGAAAAACAGGTGGCAATTATTGCCCTTATTTAAGGAAGGAAGGCAGAAAATGTTGTACATGCTGGTTACAGTGCATTTCTCTCCAAATTCTGAGGAAACTGGGTCGTTACAGACATTGTTGAGAAGAACAGCGTACCTTGATTAAAAAATTGATTAGAGAGGGGAAAACATAGACTGCTCAGCAAAAATGATCTTAAATGCTATTAAATGGCAACCAAAACCTGAAAGACGTGGAAGAAAGCGAAAAACTACCTTTCAAATGGATAGAAGAATAGCCAAAATGGCAAGGACTCCAACAATCAGCTCCAGGAAGATCAGAGAAGGTCTAAAGTTCCCTGTGAGTCCTGTTACAATGAGAAGACGCCTATGTGAAGCCAAGCTATCTGCAAGAAGCCCCCGCAAAGTCCCACTGTTGGAAAAAAGACATGTGCTGAAGAGTTAACAATTTGCCCAAGAGCACATTGACCGGCCTGAAGAGACATTCTGTGGACTGATGAAGGTAAGATTGTTCTTTTTGGGTCTAGTAGCCGTAGACAGTTTGTCAGACGACCCCAAAGCACTGAATTCAGCCCCAGTACACTGTGAAGACAGTGAAGCATGGTGGCGCAAGCATCATGATATGGGGATGTCTCTCATACTAAGGTGTTGGGCCTCTTTATCACATACCAGGGATCATGGATCAGTGTGAATCCATCAGAATACTGGAAGAGGTCATGCTGCCTTATGCTGAAGAGCAAATGCCCTTGAAATAGGTCTTCCAACAAGACAACGACCCCAAACACACCAGTAAACGGGCAACATCTCGGTTCCAGACCAACAAGATTGACGTTATGGAGCGGCCGGCCCAATCCCCGGATCTTAATCCAATAGAAAACGTGTGGGTGACATCGAAAATGCAGTTTCTGAGGCAAAAACAAGAAATAGAGAAGAACTGTGGATTGTAGACCAATCATCCCGGGCTGGAATACCTGTTCACAGGGTCCAGAAGGTGGTGACTCCGAGCAACACAGATGTCCAGCAGTTCTCAGAAACCGTGGTTATACAACTAAATATTAGTGAAGTGATTCAAAGGAAAGCAAAATCTTCAAACATTTCTCAGTTTATATAGTGAATGTTTGAGTTTGTAAAGAAGAATACAAACACTGCTATTTTTTTAAACAGTCTAATATTCACTTTGGGTGCAGCCAAAGTAAGCACTGCCTAGAAGTGGGGGGTCCCAGGCCAGGAGTTACATGTCCTAAATTTACCAACTAAAACGTTGGTAAGTTTGGTAGAGGGGTGACATAATATCAACGGCATATACAGGAGGGCCAAATGTAATTTATGTCCTCTCAAAAAGATGCAGGTGTGGGCCTCATCACAATATGGTGATTGCCATGGGCTTGGCTTCTGAGGCCCCCACCTTGCATCTCATTTTCTCTTTGGCCCCTAATTTCTCCTACAGCGAATCACTCTAAAAATACAATGCTCCTATTGACTATAAAGTTCACAAGGGTTAAAGAGTTGTCCATTTTTTTAAACTGCAGTCTGCAGCTTTGGTCTAATGGAGCAGAAATAAATATTATTGTAGGTTTGAGGGTCATGTTCTCATGAATGGTTTTTCGTAGTTAAGATAGAGGAGTATGGTGGAGGTTTATCAAACTGGTGTAAAGTAGAACTGGCTTAGTTGCCTATAGCAACCAATCAGATTCCACCTTTCATTTTTGACAGCTCCTTTGGAAAATAAAAAGTGGAATCTGATTGGTTGCTATAGGTAACTAAGCCAGTTCTACTTTACACCAGTTTGATAAATGTCTGCCTATATGTTTTGGCAGTGACTTACCTTACACCAAAGGGTCAACTTACTTTTTCTTGCAACTGTATCATGATGTGCTCCAAGCTTCAAAGAGCAAGACCTTCAGAGGTGTTACATCTGATACATGGTGGTGTAGACAGGTAAGACAGAGAAGAAGAAAGAGTAACTTACCGTACAGCGTGAGATTAAACTTGACACAGATCCTGTCATCTGTTGATTGAGCTCTATAGACCCCCTGGTCTTTCAGTGATAAATGATTGATGCGTAAGGATCCATCAGCTTCACCGCTCACTCTTCCTCTATACTCGTTCCTCAAAGCTTTTTCATTAATAGGTTTTCCAGGCTCAGTTGTAGCAACAACAGTTCCACTTGGTAACAAAACCCAGTTGATGATGGTGTTCTCCGACCGAGGGACACGTAGAATGACTTCTCCTCCTTCAGCAGCAGATACATGTTCCAGTCCACAGAGTTCACCACAGATGATACCTGATAGAAAGTAATAATACTACATTATTAGGTGGCAGGGTGATTGTGCGCATATGTATATATATTTTTTTTTCTTCTGGCAGATCCATTCTAGCAATGAGCAGTAGAGCATCACCAAGCTAGCATTAGGACCCGCCCCTGAGGAGCCTGATATTCAATTTTGGTTGGCTTCAAATATCAGAAGATAAGAAGCCAAAGTTAAAGGAACACAGATAAGCAGTGGAGGAGAGGAACTACTAGTGATGTCAAGAAGGTATTTTGCTGTAAACTTAAAGGGCTTATCCATGTTACAGTATAAGACCACCCCATGCCCCTAAATGTGTTAAAATAATAAAAGAAGGTAAGCTCACTCCCGAGTCCCCCTACCGTTTCCAGCACTGCACTGAAGATATGCGATGCTTCTGCATCCAAATTTTTGGTCATTTGATTCTAGTGAATTTTTGAGAGACTTGAGAAATAAATGTGAGTCCTTTGAGACCCTAGAGTATCATACACAACTTTTCAGACCATTTGGAGCTCTTAGGATTCAGGTAGAATCGATTCAGTAGACTGATTCAGTCAAATTGAGATTCGCTCATCTCGATAAATATGTAGGGGGGGTGGAATTTATCATTCTGGTGTTAAAAATTCGTAAATACCAGTTTAGTGAATTTTTAAATGCCATTGCAACTTCTTTTATTAGACGCAACCTGTATATTTACGCAGTCGAAACAGGGTTTGGTGAAGTGTGGGCAGGGCCATCAGCCCTCAACACAATTATCATTATTAATGCTAGAAAATAGCATAAATAATGAATAAAATCTATGGCAGCTCTGAGCTGGAGTAGATTTCAGAGGAGAGCTTTATGATGAGGCCTGCGTACCTACTCTGACAGCCCAGACCCTATCAAGACACGCTACAGATTTTTTTTTTTTTTTTTTTGCATTTCCTCCCATTTAGGCCCGGTACGTCACCAGAACTCTATAAAATGTCTTTGCCCTGCGCACTCCAGCTGCTTGGGTGAATTTGTGGGTAAATCAGGGTTCAGCTCTTAATCCAGACAACCCCTTTAAATTTCCTCACTAGCCAAAAGAGGTGTCTGTGTGCCCAGAATGACCTCAGGAGGAATTTGTTAATTTTTGGAGAGCACAAAAGCAGTTTCACACTATATATGATGCTGCCCCGGCGTTCCCTGGACATCGAGTGCCCCCATAGTACCCCAAATATGATTAATGCTCCCATTAGTGGCCCCCAGTATAAAGACTGCTCCCATTAGTGGCCCCCAGTATAAATAAGTCCTTCATTTGTGTCCATAAGTATAAACAATGCCCACGTTAGTACCCCCAGTATGAAGAATGCTACCCTCTGAACCCCATTCTGCTTGTGAACGCACAAGGACACTCGCTCCTCTTTGGAGGCATCAGGTCCCTGTGTGTTTAAGAGGATGAGGTGATTTTTATTTTATTTTTTATTTAACCCCTGTATGGACCTTTTTTGATCTAAGGTACTTGTTTTTAATTGGCATTAGGGGGTGCACTCCTGTCTAAACACCCATTAAAAACGTGCCCATCAGGCCCTGAAAATAGGCAAAAATAGGACATGTCCAATTTTTTGTCAGCTGCTGTTCACTGACCATTAAATAGCCATGTGAATAGCTACAAACATTCTAAAAATGGCTGTATGACGGACGTTACTTAAACAGTCATCAAATGCCCATTTTTTTTAACGTTTGTGTGAATGTAGCCTAACAGCTCTCAGACTATAGCAATAAAAGCAAAAATACTAAAGCATAAAAAACGACGTAAATTGGGTATTGCCCTGATCGGACAGAGGTAACATAAATTATACCACACGGTTGTACACAGAGGTCATCCCCATCACACAGCTCTATACAGAACACAATAGGACTTACAGCTGACACTTCGGATAGAGATGAAAGCTCATAGTGACATCTTAAAACTAGTTCTTATGTAATGTAGTAATAATGCATAAATAATAAGTACTACAAACACTCACGAGTCTGTAAGAGGAACATTAGGATGAGCAGATGAAGCAGCATCGTGATGATGAATGATAAGTTGAGAGGAAGCGGAGGCTGCCTGTACTTCCCCTTTCGACTTAGTTTAGGCGTGGTCACATTATTTGCAAATTCGTGGAATATGTAGACACCATAAAAGTGATAATACACTAAAGAAATAAGGGTGTTCTGTCCACATTGTTTTACCAGCCAGTGTTACCCTATGTCACCAACAGTGATGAATAAATTCCTTAAACTTCACTTTGGGTTCAATTTGAGAGAATCAATTGGCTCGATTGGACTTCAAATAGATTCGATTGGAGTTGAAGGTGCTCCAACTGGCCGGAAAAAGTTGTGTATGACACCCAGAGGTCTCCGAGAAATCATGTTTTCTTTTATTTTTTAATGAACCACTTGCTAACTGCAACGTGACTTTATATGTCGTGGCTGTAGGCTCTTATCTGTAACCCAACGTGTAAGGTTACATAGCGATCTGGCGGGGCCCCGTGGCTCTGCAGATCTCTGTGACCGAGCTGTCATTAGACACCTGCAGTCACAGTAAGCATGCCTAAGACCAGCCCAAGTGGTCTCCCTGTGACATTGTTGTAGCAGTATAAAGTGGAAAAGCCGGGAGGGGAGCTCTCTTCTTGAAGTGAGAGTGCCCCTAATGGCTGTAAAATTAATTGCGCTAGAAATATGCCTATTATAGGTGTACTTCTGGATAATATATGACCCCTTTTTGTGTGTAAAATATACTAATGTACACACATTTTTTTATCTTTTATCTTTCTTAATAAATGTAAAAATCTAGGTATTAGTTTTAGCTATTATTACTATAGCAGTTTTTTTTTGCTGCGTAATATATACAACCGCGCACATGTTTTTTCTTTTATAAAAAAATATATAAAAATAAGACTGTAACGGCACCGTTTCAGCAGACAAGGGGTTAAAATCCGTTTAGGCGATATGCCCCTTTCCGAGAGACAGGCACAGCTACTGCAGAACACCAACCTCCCGAACTGGATACAAAATAGCACTCCAAACTGGAACCTCGCAAGTAGCTGTCAGCAGGCGAACAGGAAAAGCGTATCGGTCAGCTTACACTCCTGGCAATCAGTCTCCAACAGCATACAGGGAATCCCCCCAATAACGAGACAAGGCTCCGTGTTCAGGGTCAAGCAGTGGTCTGAAGTGCTGGCACACCCAGCCTGGTTTTTATTACAGTTTGTTGCAGATACAACATATCCCCACAATGCATCATGGTTTCCTCCCCTCTGTCCCAGAGACGACCGAAGACAATCCAATTATCTCTCAGGACAAAGGGGAGATCACCAATACACATGTGGAGACAACAGGACAGGAATCACCACCCAAACACACAATGGCACACCCCCACAGCAAACACAGACATTTAACATATCCCCAGATAGCTCAAGTCTGAGTGCATATCATTAGGTGAATGGCACTCAGAATACACAAATACAATAATATTAGCTATCTGGGTGCCCTCACATAACATACAATTTAACCGAACGCATAATAACATAAAATACAATTCTACAGACAGATTTAAGCTGTGCGGCCGGTCTGTTTTCTCCTTTAAAGTTACTATGGGCCATAATCCTGAGGCAAGAGGCTTTTAAACAGCCCCCTCCAAAACCTAGTGGCGAGGTTGGTTTCGCCACACATCTCCCCCCCCCAGGGAAGACTAACCAGATACCTGACCTCACGCCGGTCGGTACCTGAGTTAGTCTGGCAGCCCACCCACAACCCAATACTGGACCTGCTGAATTTCGTAGCCTGTCTCTGTCCAGTGAATCCACCAAGGTTATGTTGGAAGCTGGTACTCCCGGTCTCTGAGTTGCTCCCTGGCTTGGAGTGAAGGTTGCTTTGTGGGCAGGGATCAGCGGTACTCTGCCCTGGTGCCAGCGTTACCACGGAAGAAGCCTGGTTGGAGTCTGGTTGTTGGAGGGGGAAACCGACTGTCTCCCCTTTGTCTAAACAGCCCTGTTGTTGGGGGACAGGACCAACTGTCCCTACCCCCTGTGCTGTAAGTGCAGAGACCACGGTCCCATCTGCACAGTTGTGGGGCTTACTGTCTCCCCCTGGTGCGTTAATCTGCCGCTGGGGAGAGGGGGTAACAAGCTCCTCTCCCATACATACTTCCAGCCGCTGGGGAGGGCGACCGACCGCCTCCGCTCCCAATACAGTGTCCTGCTGCTGGGGAAAGGAGACTGGGCTCTCTATTCCCTGTAGGACACTCTGCCGCTGGGGGACAGGACCGACTGTCTCTGCCCCCTGTAACTCCGTCTGCCGCTGGGGAATGGAGACTCGGCTCCCAATTCCCAAAAAATCATGCTGCTGCTGGGGGGCAGGAACAACTACCTCTGCCCCCTGTAACTCAGCCTGCCGCTGGGGAGGGAGGCCGCTGCTCTCCCCTCCCTGCACTTCACACTTCCGCTGGGGAATGGAGACTAGGCTCCCAATTCCCAAAAAATCATGCTGCTGCTGGGGGGCAGGAACAACTACCTCTGCCCCCTGTAACTCAGCCTGCCGCTGGGGAGGGAGGCCGCTGCTCTCCCCTCCCTGCACTTCACACTGCCGCTGGGGAATGGAGACTAGGCTCCCAATTCCCAAAAAATCATGCTGCTGCTGGGGGGCAGGAACAACTACCTCTGCCCCCTGTAACTCAGCCTGCCGCTGGGGAGGGAGGCCGCTGCTCTCCTCTCCCTGCACTTCACACTGCCTTCCCGGCATATCACTCTGCTGCTGGGGGGCAGGAACAACTACCTCTGCCCCCTGTAACTCAGCCTGCCGCTGGGGAGGGAGGCCGCTGCTCTCCTCTCCCTGCACTTCACACTGCCGCTGGGGAATGGAGACTGGGCTCCCACTGTCCCGCAACCGTAACCTCCGATGGAGGTCCACCCAACGTGGCAGCTGACCGTCACCTTCTGCCCGGTATAGTAGGGTCTTAGAGACTAGATTCCTCACGAACTTCACGTATTTCTCAGCTGGATTGGGTCCGAAGAAGTTCAGCCGCAACCACATCATACGGTCAAATTCCTCCACAGAGTATCTGTACTCCACTGCTGGTTCCATCCTGGTGCTTTTAGGGTCGCTGTACTGAGACATGCGTTGCCCTTAAGTTGTAAAATCCAAAGAAATGGTGTCTCCTGTAGCTGTCCTTCTGGCTGTAGGAACGATCCCGCTGCTTGCCACCAATGTAACGGCACCGTTTCGGCAGACAAGGGGTTAAAATCCGTTTAGGCGATATGCCCCTTTCCGAGAGACAGGCACAGCTACTGCAGAACACCAACCTCCCGAACTGGATACAAAATAGCACTCCAAACTGGAACCTCGCAAGTAGCTGTCAGCAGGCGAACAGGAAAAGCGTATCGGTCAGCTTACACTCCTGGCAATCAGTCTCCAACAGCATACAGGGAATCCCCCCAATAACGAGACAAGGCTCCGTGTTCAGGGTCAAGCAGTGGTCTGAAGTGCTGGCACACCCAGCCTGGTTTTTATTACAGTTTGTTGCAGATACAACATATCCCCACAATGCATCATGGTTTCCTCCCCTCTGTCCCAGAGACGACCGAAGACAATCCAATTATCTCTCAGGACAAAGGGGAGATCACCAATACACATGTGGAGACAACAGGACAGGAATCACCACCCAAACACACAATGGCACACCCCCACAGCAAACACAGACATTTAACATATCCCCAGATAGCTCAAGTCTGAGTGCATATCATTAGGTGAATGGCACTCAGAATACACGAATACAATACTATTAGCTATCTGGGTGCCCTCACATAACATACAATTTAACCGAACGCATAATAACATAAAATACAATTCTACAGACAGATTTAAGCTGAGCGGCCGGTCTGTTTTCTCCTTTAAAGTTACTATGGGCCATAATCCTGAGGCAAGAGGCTTTTAAACAGCCCCCTCCAAAACCCAGTGGCGAGGTTGGTTTCGCCACAAAGACAAAAAGCTTTAAATGTCCAAATTTCCCCAAGATAAATACATTAGGAGGACAACATAAAAAAGTCACTTTGAAGGGGCTTCTAATCTTTTAGCCCTGCACAACATCTGTTCTGATGTGCGGTGCCATAGAACCATCAATAGAAAAAAATAAGCTGCCAAAATCCAAAATTTGTTCTGGCTTTTTGAAGTCTTGCTGTGGGCCCAGCCAGTAGAGACATTATACAAATAATGCCAATTTCCGCAAAACATAGGGTAATGGTTTTCGAAATAATTTGTCTTGAAATCTTTTTTTTTTTAACAGAATTAAATTGAAGACAAAGGAAAAATATACATTTCTTTCATAATTTTCACAGTTTTTCCTTAAATAAAACCTGGCACAAAAGAAAAATCGAATGCGATTAGACACTGGGTCTTGCCACAAGAGGGTGTAAATGTGCTTCCCCCTGCCCTAAAAAAAGTCTTTCAGATTATGACTGGACATGTCTATACAATACGATTGAAAACATTATACCCAGCTGAAAGGGGGGGCATCATTGGACAGAGAGAAGCAGGATGGTCGTTCCGACAAATTGTCCATCATCTACGGTAGGCCATTCTACCCTAGCTGTTACGTGAGGGCCTCCAGACAGATCACCAGTACATAATATTGTTTTATCCACAGACAAGCATGAGCTGCTCCCACAGTTTTGTTACCCATCATCCAGATACAGGTGGCGCCTTCATTACACAACCCTGTCTCTACCTGGACCATTTCCAGGCACTTAGCATAAAGAATCAAGGTGTCGTAGTGCCAATTATGTCTTCTGCCATTGACAGCCAGACCCCTTCGCCTTTGTTTGTAATGGTTTTGTGAGCGAGAAACCTGGACTGCTACGGACTGGAACCATATCGTGTTCAGTGATGAATCCAGGTTCTGTTTGGGATGGTCGGGTTTGAGTATGGACACCACGTGGCGAGTGCTTCAATCCTGACTTTCACTCTACTCCAACTGTTGGTGTGATGATCTGGGGAGTCATCGTATAAGACAGTCGGTCACCCCTACAAGGGACACCTACAGCTCAGTGATATATGCAGGACATCCTGCCGCCACATGCAGAATAATGGTCACACACATGGTCTCTACCAGAGTACAGCACAAACTTGCCTTGCACAGTGATTTATCGCCAATCAAGCATTTATGGGATCAGCTGAGATGCCATCTTCGGCAACCTAAAAGTGTGTAGGGTCTATAGGCCCAGCTGTAACATCTGTGGGCACATGTGCTGCAGGATACCATAAAGAACCTGTATGCCTCCATGCCCAACCATATCTAATCTTGTATCCAGTCTAGAGGCACCCAACAGGGTCCTAGAGTCTCCTTTCAATTGTACAGTTTTTGAAAAAATAAACATCCTTTTGTTTTAATATCTTTATATCTGTATAGGACTGATAGAGATAGATGAGTACAGGTCTTGGTTATCTTTGTCAGTCCCAAACAGAGTAAATTACTATGTACTCGTGGTTCTTCCTAAGGCTGGTTTCACACGGGCGTTGCAGGAAAAGATGCGGGTGGGTTGCAGGAACATGCGCGATTTTTCCGCATGAGTGCAAAACATTGCAATGCGCTTTGCACGCACGTGAGAAAAATCGGCATGTTTGGTACCCAGACCCGAACCCGGACTTCTTCACAGAAGTTCGGGTTTGGGATCGGTGTTCTGTAGATTGTATTATTTTTCCTTATAACATGGTTATAAGGGAAAATAATAGCATTCTTAATACAGAATGCTTAGTAAAATAGCGCTGGAGGGGTTAATTTTTTTTTAATAAAAATGTAACTCACCTTAATCCACTTGATCGCGCAGCCGGTATCTCTTCTGTCTTCTTCTTTGAGATATAGGACCTTTGATGACATCACTGTGCTCATCACATGGTCCATCATATGATATTTTTTACCATGGTGATGGATCATGTGACGGACCATGTGATGAGCGCAGTTACGTCACCACAGGTCCTTTTCCTGTGTACAGCACAGATGAAGACAGAAGAGAAGCCGGGCTGCGCGATCGAGTGGATTAAGGTGAGTTCAATTATTATTTCTTTTTTTTGTAACCCCTCCAGCGCTATTGTACTAAGCATTCTGTATTCAGAATGCTATTATTTTCCCTTATAACCATGTTATAAGGGAAAATAATAATGATCGGGTCCCCATCCCGATCGTCTCCTAGCAACCGTGTGTGAAAATCGCACCGCATCCGCACTTGCTTGCGGATGCTTGCGATTTTCACACAGCCCCATTCACTTCTATGTGGCCTGCGTTGCGTGAAAAACGCACAATATAGAGCATGCTGCGATTTTCACGCAACGCACAAGTGATGCGTGAAAATCACTGCTCATGTGCACAGCCCCATAGAAATGAATGGGTCCGGATTCAGGGTGGGTGCAATGCGCTCAACTCACGCATTGCACCAACGCGGAAATCTCGCCCGAGTAAAAGGGGCCTAAGGCAAGAAAAGTTTGTCTATGGTCTGGCAATTCCAAACTACATTTTACAGGGGTATTCCAGGATTTTGATATTGATGGCCTATATTCCCAGCGATCAGCTGTTTTGGGGTTCCAGAACTGCCCATCTCATCCATTGTGTAGTGGAAAAAGCTGGTAACTGCAGCGCAGCTTTCGTTCCCTTTAATGGAAGGAGTGTTGTAGTCACTAGCTCAGTTTACTGCCCAGTGCATGGAGCTGTGTAGTATCAGGACGTTTTCCAGCACCAAACCTACAAGAAAACAGCTGATCGGCAGGTCTGCCAGGTGTCAAACCTCTGTCGATCTGATATCCTAAGGATAAGCCATATCATAATCCTGGACAACCCCTTTCATGGTTACTGAACATGTTATGCAATCTGTTCGGTAGGAGTTGCTGTTCTGTCATAGGCATAATATACATAATGGCAAGTTTGTGCCGGCTATAGATTATCCCGGACAAGCCCCCAAGATGTCAGAATGGTGATGGCAAAAAAATATAAGACTTAGGTTATTGTGACTGTCAACTTACCCACCGAAAATGAAAACTCATATAAAATGTATCAATAACTTGTCACATATCCGCCCGTGACATCATGTATATCTATGTCTGTACTTACGATGAAGCACCAACGCCATTCTATAAAGGAATTGCAATTATATTAAGACTATGAATTCAGTTTGTCACAGTGTTCACCCGGCTGTCATGCTGAATTAAAGGATAACTGTCACATTTTTTTGCCGTCACGCAATTAACCCCTCGGGTGCCGCGGATTGAAGCGCCCTGTCAGAGGTGCGTCCCCATCACCATGGGAACGCCTCCGGGTTAGAATATACCATCAGATCGGAGTGTATGTAATGAAAGGAGGAAGGGGGCGTGTTTAAGTGGGGAGAGCTCTGATTGGTTGAGGTGCACAAGCTTGTTCATGAGAGAAGCTGAATGCATTGTGGGTAGTGAGGGCAGGCTGGCTTAGTCTCAGGGTGAGGACATCGGCGGCCATCTTAACAAGAGAGTGAGATTGTAGTTTTGTGCAGACTGGTTGCTAAGGGCTGAATCTTATTAAATATGGGGTAAGTAAGTCTAATAGTTATTGATTCGGGAATATCATGTTATTAGTAACTACATATCTGAAAATTGAAATTTTGGTCTAAATGTGACAGTTATCCTTTAATAATGGCAACCTGAGCGATGCATGCTGGGATGCTTATGGTCAAGCATTGGGACTCTGTACCTGTCGGCATAACTCCTTTTCATTTTCTTTTGCAAATATAAGGGACTGCCATAGGCAGCCTGAGTGGCGAGTACATGCAGCATGAGGTCCTCTATGCCGACTCACAGGATGAAAATACTGGGAAAAGATTTGCACATTCACTACCCAATCTCATTTGAATGCTAATTCTATGTGTATACCCAATCTCTGATGATGCGCACTTGCTTCATTACGGTTTATATTGGATCGGTGATACTGTTGCTGCCTGCTTTCTCCCCTTCCTCATGTGTTTCCCCTTTTCTGGCTTCCCAATCCTCCCTTCCTTGTCTTTTCCTCCCCCCCTTTCTCTTATCCTTCTTCCCTTGGCAGGTTGTCCACTATTTAAATCTGTTTAATGACCAAGCCACAGGCACATGGACTAGTCCTTCCTCTGCGTGCAGTTGGGACTTCATGCATGGACAACAGATTTGGATTGCCTATGACACTGTACTGTTGGACTTTGTTGAAACTTTCAATAAATAGTTACAGTTTAAAACAAAATAATTTAGATACAGAAAATAAAATTAAATTAAAATTGCAAACACACACTTTTTTATTCTAGGGGATACTCACTGATGGCCCTGTCATTCCTAAAACTGGCCACTAGAGGTCAGTTAAGTCCTGTATGGGCATAATAATCTCTATTTCTATGGCGCCAACATATTCCGCAGCGCTTTACAGTTCAGCTAAATGACATAGCAACAGACAAGTCAATTACAACAAGAGGAATGAAGACCCTAGAGCTTACAATCTATGAGGTATGTTCGGTACTGAGTTGGCGTGTTATACAGAAATGCATTATAACACTGTTTCAGCTATTTCATGTCTAAGTACCACAAAATGATTATAAGTATGTAAAGGCACATGAGCAATAGGAATGAGGATTATACACTTAGCATCTTTGTGGTCCAGAGCTTATAGAGGTCTTGTTTCAAGAAACTTTTTTGGATGTTATGGTGGTGCTGGTTGATGCGATTATGGAGTTCTTGTGTGGTGCAACCAACGTACTGCATGCCACATACACGCTGTCCGGATTTTGTGTATTAGTAACATAGTATATAAGGCTGAAAAAAGACATTTGTCCATCCAGTTCGGCCTGTCATCCTGCAAGTTGATCCAGAGGAAGGCAAGAAACCCCTTTGAGGTAGAAGCCAATTTTCCCCACTTTAGGGGAATAAGAAATTCCTTCCCGACTCCAATCAGGCATCAGAATAACTCCCTGGATCCCCGACCCCTCTCTAGAAGCTATATCCTGTAATATTATTACGCTCCAGAAATACATCCAGGCCCCTCCTGAACTCCTTTATTGTACTCACCATCACCACCTCCTCAGGCAGAGAGATCCATAGTCTCACTGCTCTTACCGTAAAGAGTCCATAGTCTCACTGCTCTTACCATAAAGAGTCCTCTTCTTGGATGGTTCCTCTTTGTTGACTAATTTGTGCTGTTTCAAGCGGCTAGGGGCTAAATGTTCTTGACAGTAGGGGCCCTTCGGAAAATGATTTCTGGGTGTCTGGGGAATATTTTGTAATAAAATATGCCAGTGTTTTTCTAGGATACAGCGTACTTTGTGATGTGCACCCGAATAAGTAGTGATGACGCTATTAAGTCTGAAGAGACGTTAGACACTGTGCTTGACTGAGGGCCTTTCTACGTTGTAGTGTCTCATCGATCACTTTCTTGGGGTAACCTTTATCAAAGAACCTCTTCTCTAATTTCTTGGATTGTTATAGGAAGAGGAACCTGTGGTATAATTTTTATGGATATGTTTAAACTGACTGTATGGAATGTTATTAAGCCATTTATTGTATTGGTTTCTAGTATAGTAAAGATAACTGTTGCTATCAACTGTTGTAAAGTGTTTTTTTTTACTATGAGAGATGTCGATATCTAAAATTGCAATCTGTTTCTGCTTAAAATCTATAGATAAAGAAATGCCCAGCTGTTATGATTTAGAAACTATAAAACATGTTCAACAAGTTAGAGTCCCCATTCCAAATAACAAAAAGATCATCAATGTACCTCCTATATAGAACACTGTGTTCTCTCTATATATAGTAATTTCCCATATGAAATCCTCCTCAAACACCCCCATAAAAAGATTAGCATAAGTGAGTGCTACCTTACTGCCCATAGCTGTACCACATTGCTGGTGAAATATTTTATCACCATTGTACTGTAGTTAAGAATAAAAGATAAACACTCAAGTAAAAAGTCTGTTGATCACATGGGGTTCTCCTGCTTCTGATGGTTCAGGATGCCCTTGATGGTGACAAATTGTGAGGTGCGCAGTGGCGGAAACAGTTTTGCAGTGGAACATTTCTGTACCGAAGATGCAAGCTGAGGCACATCAGTGACAGTTCTCAGCATGCATGGACCGGCAGATGTTACATAAGTGCACTTTCCACAGTTTTGAACAGGTCACATGGCTGCAAAGGCAGTTATTAGGCCAAAATGTCCCTTTAAAAGGGTTGTCAGAGACTTATTATCCATCATTATCTGATTGTTGGGGGTCTGACACCAAGGACCCCTGCCAATTGCTGCTTTCCCTAGGGAGTGATGTCACATTCATGGGTCACATAGCCTAGGCCTAGTTCAGCCCCATTCATGTGGATGCCTCTGAGCTCCAATGCCAACCACAGCCTCTATACAGTGTATGGTACTGTACCTGGTAAGCTGCGAGAAGGCTGAAGTTCCTACACAAGCGCCAGTGCCTTCTCAAACAGCTAATTGGTGGTGGTCCTGGGTGTCTGACCCCCATGCGTTAAGATACTGATAACCTATCCAGATAAGGCCCAGAAAGCCCCTTTGAAGCAATATTGCTTACACTGCACTTTTTTAGCCAATTCTTGCACCAGCACCTAGGAATGGAGTGTAATACTTCTCTATCTGCAATGCAATCATGGGGTGGACCGCAACGTCAGAGTAAGCACTGCAACTTTTTTACAGGTTGCCATGCTAACAATATAATCTTCCACAGTGTCCTCTGAGGAATGTGCTCCAAGGATGTGTCCAGGCACCATAAGACTTAAAGGGGTATTCCAGTTGAAAGAGTTATCCCCTTTCCAAATCCATCACGAAAATGGGGACTCCTTACCCTGTGAAGCCTACTCTGAAATGGACAGAGTGGCTAGTTGGAATACATGTCATACGCCACTCCATTTTTTATGGGAGACAGACGAGTACAGAGCACGACTAGAAATGTAAGGAGCGGCAACATGTAGTCCAACCAGCCGCTTTGTCCATTTCAGGGTGGGTTCCACAGGGATCGATCCCGAAAAATCAAACCGTCACAAAGTTCCAGAGTCTTGGGATGTGTGGATGCACAAGCAATAAAACTTATAAAAACTATATAGATTTGGTATTGTTGTAATTGTACTGACCCAGAGAATAAAGTTATCATTTTATTTATGCTGCAAAGTGAATGTTTACAACCTAAAAAAATCAATGGTGGTATTGCTGTTTTTTTCCCATCCCAGAGAAAGAGCTAATAAAAGTTAATCAATAAGTTAGCTTTACCCTAAAATTATGTATAAAAAACTATGACCTGCTAAAAACAAGCCCTCATATGGCTACATCAACAGCAAAATAAAATGCAGAACAGGCTGGTCACTAAGGGGTTAAATGGCATACAAGGACTAATTACTTGTACTCCGGCAGTGATCGGGGTCAGAGATGATGCTGATCCTGGACATTTACCCCTCAGATGCCGCTATCCATAGTGACTGCGCAATCCTGTAGGGTTAGACAGGGGGTGCGGGCTGATCTGTCCTTCAACTGGAGTCACCACCGCTAAATTATGGGGCTCCTATCAGTTGCCATGACAGCCTGGGTCCTTGTACAGACTCCCAGTGCTGAAAAGTCTAAAAGGCAAAGCCTGATAGGCAGCCTGTGAAAATCCCAAAGACTGCATTAGTATTCTATTGCAGTCTATGGAACAAGAGATCAAAAGATCGCATGTTCAAGTTCACTGCTAAGGGGACAAAAATATTACAGTGAAAAGATGAAAATGTTTTAAAAAAGTAAAAAATAAAAAACCAAAAATAAAAATACAAATTATTTCCTTTCCTAATGTTATATATTAAAATATACAATAAAAAATAAAACATAACAAGTATCAACATGTCTGAAAATGTCCAAAGTATTCAAATATCAAAACATTTTTACTGCACAGCAAACGCCATATTGGAAAAATGTTGCCTGCTGGGAAGCATGTATCTCCTAAACGGAGCCCTGGAAGTGGTGGAGGGCGCACTGCGCATGCGCAGCCGGCCTCCATTCATTTCTATGGGGCCGCAGAAAATAGGCGAGAGCTGGTTCGGCTATTTCCATCAGACCCATAGAAGTGGGTCGACAGGACTTTGTTTTCCGTCTTGCATAACCGGACCCAGATGGATCCGTTATGTTTTCCCATAGACTTCTTTAAGGACGGAGACAAAACGGAATGCCGCTTAAAGGCTTCCGTTTTGCATTACATCCTATGGATCCCGTTATTTTCCGTTATAACCCTGTTATAATGGAAAGCTATAACAGACTCCATAACGCTAGTGTGAACCCGCCCTTAAAGGGGTATTCCGGTTATAACGAGGGGATAACATTCAGATCGGAGGGGGTCTTACCGCTGTGACCCCAACTGATCACAAGAATGGTGGCCCCGTACCCTGTAGAACTGCCCTGAAAAGGACGGAGGACCTGGCCGGAAAAGTGTGACACAGATCCATTCATTTCTATGAAGATGCTGGAGATAAGGTCTTATGCACACGGCCAGTGCCAAAATTGCGGGTGGCAAACAGTGGGTTCACCCGTTCACGTGAATGGGTCCACAATCCGGAAGGAGTGGTGTGGAATGGAGGCATGGAACCCCACGGAAGTGCTTTCTGTCCATGCATCCACACCGCAAAAAAATTGATGTTATATTTTTTTGCAGTACAGGCAGATCACGGACCTATTCAAGTTGAATGGTGCCTGTGCATTAGGGACCACAATTTGCAGTCCCCAATGCAAGGAACGGGCGGCAACCGTTCGTGTGCGTGATCCCTAACTGTGATGAAAATGAGCTGTTTGCTGAGCAAGCTTTCAAAAATGTCTGGACTATTGCCTATAGCTATAGTGTATGACCTTGTATCTTCATCCTCCTGCCCTTATGGAGGTTGGGTTGTGTCATTGGATACAGTGGAGTCTACCGACATATCCTTTTTCACACCACCATCTCCAGCTCTTGAGGAAAGGACCTGGGATTCAATTCTTTCCCTATTTAAACACAGACTTTTTGGTTTATAGTAAAGAAAATAACTTTGAGAAGTGAGAAGGTCGCTTTCCTCCCATAAGGCACAGCTAGTTGAAGAGGCGTCTTCAGCATCTACCGGAGGGTTGTTTGACTTCACTCTTTACGTGATGAATGAAGACACAGCAGGTGATGAGTAACACAACGCCGGATAACACCCAACGTATCATATGTAATGTACCGAGATCCTTTTGGTTTTCTCTTGTCAAATCTGAAAAAGATGAAATGATTAAAGTGGTTGTCTCATCTTGCCGATACTAAGGTCCCGACCACCAGCTGGCCGGGAAACAGCAGAGCGCTCCAGCGCTTGCTGTTTCAGAAGCTCCCATTGCGGTGGGTGAGAGCTACAGAAACAGAGTAGCAAGCTATGCCGTTTCCGGTAAGTAACGGCGAGACGAGACAACCCTTTTTTCTTTGGTATTAAATGAGATTATATTAACATTTTAGGTTTGTGTCGTCAGCATCATGGTCCTCAGTGCAAAGAAGCCTTATACTTAGCAGTCACTAGCGTTTTCATCCCACAGTTAAGAAGGCAGATTCCGATGTGTAACAAAGAAGGGTGGACATATGCTTTATATTAGGGTCACCCCCAATGAATGATGAAGAAAATGAATTACACTGCAGCACTCACTTGTCTTTGCAAAAGATGAGATGGGTTTTTTTTTCACCAAGAAAAATGCATTCTTAGAAACCTAGAATGTGTCGGCAGATGAGAACCATTTGGCCCATCTAGTCTGTCCAATATACTGAATACTATGGATAGCCCCTGGCCCTATCTTATATGAAGGATGGCCTTATGCCTATCCCATGCATGCTTAATCTCCTTCACTGTATTTGCAGCTACCACTTCTGCAGGAAGGCTATTCCATGCATCCACTACTCTCTCAGTAAAGCAGTGCTTCTCAATTATTTTCAGTCATGCCCCCCCTAGGAAGAAGAAAACATTTTGCGCCCCCCGCGCGACTGTAAATAGTATCATTTGTCTATAAAATTGTTATAAGTACAGCCCCCAGTAATAACAGCCCCTCTGTGCCAGTAATAACAGCCCCCGCTAGTAATAACATCCCCCCCCCCCTTGCCAGTAATGTTATGGGGGGATCTGTGGATGACGGACACTGTTATGGGGGGATCTGTGGATGACGGACACTGTTATGGGGGGATCTGTGGATGACGGACACTGTTATGGGGGGGATCTGTGGATGACGGACACTGTTATGGGGGGGATCTGTGGATGACGGACACTTATGGGGGAAACTGTGGATGACGGACACTTATGGGGGGATCTGTGGATGACGGACACTTATGGGGGGATCTGTGGATGACGGACACTTATGGGGGGGATCTGTGGATGACGGACACTTATGGTGGGATCTGTGGATGACGGACACACACTTATGGGGGGATCTGTGGATGACGGACACTTATGGGGAGATCTGTGGATGACGGACACACACTTATGGGGGGATCTGTGGATGACGGACACTTATGGGGGGATCTGTGGATGACGGACACTTATGGTGGGATCTGTGGATGACGGATACTTATGGGGGGGATCTGTGGCTGGCACTGTTACAGGGGGATCTGTGGCTGGCACTGTTATATATGTGCCATCCACAGTGCCCCCCAGCCCATAACAGTGCCATCCACAGACCCCCACCCCTTAACTGTGCCATCCACAGATTCCGTGTGCCCGCCGCCGCCGCCGTTTAAAGTTATTAAACATGCCCCCCTCACTCCTAATAGTACCGTATATCCGAATTTCTTCTGTATAATGCCGGCAGGCGGGCCGGGCGGCCCGCGCATCCCTCAGTGACGTCACTTGTCTGCACCGCCTGATTCATTCATAAAGCAGGCGGCGCAGGCACGTGACATCACTGAGGGACGCGCCGGCCGCCCGGCCTGCCTGCCGGCATTATACAGAAGAAATTCGGATATACGGTACTATTAGGAGTGAGGGGGGCATGTTTAATAACTTTTAATTCAATAATACATTTTATATTAGTATACCGGAGGGAGCGGTGGGGCGGGGCTATAGTACAGTGACCGCACCGCCCCACCGCTATTGCCGGCCCCCAGCTCCTCCTCCCAGTCCCTCCCCCTGCCCCCGCTCCGTACATCGCGTCCAGCGCCTGCGCCGGCCTCTGATCAGAGGAAGGGAGATGAGCGCTTCCACAATGGAAGCGCTCATCTCCCTGCCGCATATTACACTGCGAGCTGTTGGCCGCACAGCCCGCACACCCCAAAGGCCGGCCCTGAACGAGCCCCCCTTTACGGAGCCTGGCGCCCCACTATTTGAGAAGCACTGCAGTAAAGTAATACTTCCTGATGTTACTTTTAAACCTTTGCCCCTCTAATTTAAAACTATGTCCTCTTGTAGCAGTTTTTCTTCTATTAAATCTTCTCTCCTCTTTTCCCTTGTTGATTCCCTTCATGTATTTAGCAGTTTCTCTCATCTCCCCTCTGTCTCGTCTTTCTTCCAAGCAATTCTTCTTGGTGAATAAACTTTCTCAACTTTTGCCAAGAAGATAAGTGAGTGCTGCAGTGCTTTGGGGCTCAGGGGCTAGAGCCTGACACTTATCTCATCTGGAATTACCCCTATGGGACCGTCAGTGCTGTCACACCTCTACATGTAGGACCACAATGAATGACACCAGTGTGGACATAGAATTACCTCTCCTGCAGTATTCCCCGGGGATCACAGTCTTGGAGACATTACTGACAGGGTTACGTGCGGTGCAGGTATAGGTGAGGTTCACATCACTGGGAGGTACATACAGGACACCTCCGGTCACATTTATATGACCGCTCTGTGCATTACTCCATGTTATAGTCACATCTCGTTTGTCCACTGCGCACAACAAACTCAGTGAGCAAGTGTCATTCCTGGTGAGGCTGTGGTTGATATTGATGTCTCCAGATGACAGGTTCTCTGTAAAAGACACATAAATACACATTAACAGTACTTCTACACTGTAAACGTGGTTCGCTATACCATATACATAAATAGTATCACTATACTATGCACATAAGTAGTACTTCCAAACTGAACAAATAAATAATACCAATAAGTAGTACTGCAACACTGTACATGTAAGTAGTACTATTATACCACACACATAAGTAGTATCACCTTACCATACACATATGTAGTTCGGCCACTCTGTACACAAATAGTACAATTATACTATACATATTAGTACAACTTTACCGGTACCACCTTTAGCCAATAAACTTTTGGAGAGGTCATTCACACAGAGGTTCACTTACTTTTTCTCCCTGCAATGTTGATGTTTGTTCAGCGCGCTCAATAAAACACACAAACAAGACAACTGTGTAGGTGTGATTAGTTATGTGAGATTGTGTCTGCCTGTAATTCTGACCTAGAGAGTAATTGGGACAACTTTGATTAGTCATCAGTGAAGAAATTCTGGTATCACTAAAGGGTCATCTTACTTTTTCTTGCAACTGTATCATGATGTGCTCCTGGCTTCAAAGAGCAAGACCTTCAGAGGTGTTACATCTGATACATGGTGGTGTAGACAGGTAAGACAGAGAAGAAGACAGAGTAACCTACCGTACACCGTGAGATTAAACTTTACACAGATCCTCTCATCTAGTGATTGAGCTCTATAGACCCCCTGGTCTTTCAGTGATAAATGATAGATGTGTAAGGATCCATCATCTTCACTGCTCACTCTTCCTCTATACTCGTTCCTCAAAGCTTTTTCATAAATAGGATTTCCAGGCTCAGTTATAGCAACAACAGTTCCACTTGGTAACAAAATCCAGTTGATGACTGTGTTTTCTGACCGAGGGACACGTAGAATGACTTCTCCTCCTTCAGCAGCAGATACATGTTCCAGTCCACAGACGACACCTGATAGAAAGCAATTTCAGTAGATTATTCTGTTGCGGGACTTAATACTTTAGTCTTACTTAAAGGGGCATTCCACAATTTTAGATGTGATGGCCTATCTTCAGGATCTGCTCTCTCTATCTGATCATCAGGGGTCTGACACCACAAGTTCCTTCAGCGCTGGAACTATACCGCTGCGTCCGTTCTGTAGTGGACAGAGCTGGTAACAGCACAATGGACGGAGCTATATAGTCCTGACGTAGACTTTGGTGCAGAGCTACTACAGAACAGCTGATTAGCGGGGATGTGGATGTCGGACCAGCGCATACTCTGAAGATAGGCCACCACTTGTTAAATCCTTTAACACCATTTGTGGTTTTTTTTTTTATTCCTTCCCCAAATCTTTTTTTCTTGTAAAATATTAATTTGTAAATGGACAGAAATAATAGAAAATAAATGATTGTTTTAACACCTTAATGACCAGGCCTGAAAGGGACTTACTGTAACTTCTTCCCGCCTCATAACGTACTGTTACATCATGGTAAGTGGTAGGGCAATAGTAATGTAATACACAGCTGGGCTCATACTGCAAAGGTCAGGATCAGAGCTTATCAGAAAAATGATATTGATGATCTATCCTTAGGACAAGTCATCAATATCACATTGGCGGGGGTCCGAGTCCCAGCAACCCCCCCCCCCCCCATCAGCTGTTCTAAGGAGCTGTGGCGCTCACCTAAGAGTCGTGTATAGTATAGTGTCTGTGCTTAGTATCACAGCTGAGCCCCACTGACTTGAAGGTGGCTGAGCTGCAACTATGTCATGTGACCTATCTACAGTGATGTCACTGGCCTAGCAAGAAGTGTAAATCCTCACAGCTTTCTCCCGGGATCTCTGCCGATCTGATATTGAGGACCTATCTTGAGAACAGAAATGCTGTTTTATGTCCCCTCGCCTCTCAAAAATGTCAACAAAAAGTCATAGTATCATACCACCAGTAAGAACTCGTGTATAAGCCCTCATACAGCTGCTCTCCCCAGTGCTGCACCTCCATACACCTCCTCCCTCATCTCCGTCTACCACCCTACCCGTGCTCTCGTGCTCTCCACAGTGCTGCACCTCCATAAATCTCCTCCCTCATCTCCGTCTACCACCCTACCCATGCTCTCCACAGTGCTGCACCTCCATAAATCTCCTCCCTCATTACCGTCTACCACCCTACTCGTGCTCTCCACAGTGCTGCACCTCCATAAATCTCCTCCCAAATTACTGTCTACCACCCTACCTGTGCTCTCCACAGTGCTGCACCTCCATGCATCTCCTCCCTCATTACCATCTACAACCCTACCTGTGCTCTCCACAGTGCTGCTCCTCCATACATCTCCTCCTGATCTGTCTACCACCCTACTTGTGCTCTCCACAGTCTGCACCTCCATACATCTCCTCCCTCATTTCCATCTACCACCCTACTCGTGCTCTCCACAGTGCTGCACCTCCATACACCTCCTCCCTCATCTCCGTCTACCACCCTACCCGTGCTCTCCACAGTGCTGCACCTCCATACATCTCCTCCCAAATTACTGTCTACCACCCTACCTGTACTCTCCACAGTGCTGCACCTCCATACATCTCCTCCCTCATTACCATCTACAACCCTACCTGTGCTCTCCACAGTGCTGCACCTCCATACATCTCCTCCCTCATTACCATCTACTACCCTACCTGTGCTCTCCACAGTGCTGCTCCATACATCTCCTCCCTCATTAACGTCTACCACCCTACCTGTGCTCTCCACAGTGCTGCACCTCTATACATCCCTTATTTTAGTCTCCCACCCTACCCGTGCTCTCCACAGTGCTGCACCTCCATACATCTCCTCCCTCATTACCATCTACAACCCTACCCGTGCTCTCCACAGTGCTGCACCTCTATACATCTCCTCCCTCATTAATGTCTACCACCCTACCCGTGCTCTCCACAGTGCTGCACCTCCATACACCTCCTCCCTTATTTTAGTCTCCCACCCTACGCGTGCTCTCCACAGTGCTGCACCTCCATACACCTCCTCCCTCATTAACGTCTCCCACCCTACCTGTGCTCTCCACAGTGCTGCACCTCCATACATCTCCTCTCTTATTTTAGTCTCCCACCCTACCCGTGCTCTCCACAGTGCTGCATCTCCATACATCTCCTCCATCATTTCCATCTACCACCCTACTCGTTCTCTCCATTCTGCCATTGATCTAACATTAATATCCTCACTAGGAAGGTGTGCGATACAACTAATATGACCTTGTTCTCTGTCTGATGTTAAGGTTCATGTTCTCATTTGGCTATACAAAATCGTTGATTTTATGTATATGTTAATGTCAATACTACTGTGCATTATGCAGATGCATAATACGACGCCATTGATGTCCTCAAAGTATGACATTCTTTTTGACTTGTACAATAAAATATTTTACAAACTAACATTAATATCCTCCATAATTTGAACCTCTCACTTACATCTTAAAGAATTTTCTCAAGCTGTACCTGCCCTCTGGAATGCACTACCCTGGACAAGCAGGGGTTAATTCCCAACTTCCTTCACTTTAAAATATTAATAGGCAGGCTTATCAAGTTCCCTAAACTGACTCTTGCCCGTTAGCCAGCCCCCCCCACACACTCAATGTACTAGCTCATACAGCTCTGTCTGCACTACTCTATCTAGTACAAAAATGGTTGGACGACTTTATAACCCCATTTTACCTTTTGTGTCACGCCCCCATCTCCTCATAGATTGTAAGCTCTTGCGAGTAGGGTGCTATATAGATAAAGATTATTACTATGATCATTTTGATTTTCCACCAAATACAGAAAAGTAGAACAGACTAAAATGTCTCATTTGAGATTTTGGGGGTACTATCTCAGCTTGGGGAGAGAGCACCTTAATCGGCTTGAGGAGACTTCTAGGCTATACGTGCTCCTCTGGATTTCTGGGAAGGAAGGGATGCAAATGAGCTCTTAACCAGCTCTGCCTCTGATGCCACCAGATGTAAGGCAGCTGTCCTATAAGTCAATGTTTAAGCCTTTAATAAGAACCTGTCATCGGGATTTTGGGTATAGAGCTGAGGACATGGGTTGCTAGATGGCAGCTAGCACATCCGCAATATCCAGTCCCCATAGCTCTGTGTGCTTTTAGTGTGTAAAAAAAACAACGATTTGATACATATGCAATCCATGATTTTGATATTAAACAAGCCAGCACCTCATACGCAACCTCTACATACTCTAAAGCGCAAAGAATGTCAGCCATATTGGTCGTCATCCAATGAACTCTAGTTTTTGTAGAGGTCGCAGAACCGGATTTTAAATATTCACAACAATCTACGAAGAACACTTACATGGCTGATGGACAATCATCATGGAGAGCAGCAAACGCAGCAGCATCTTCATAGCTTTGTAATGAAATGAGAATTTCTGAGACAGGATGTGGAGACTAGAAGGAGCTTAGCAACATCTACAGGGACTACCACAGGAAGTTACTACAGTACATGAAGTGGACTTCTTACAGTGTATCTGACAGTGTAAGGGATTAGGTATCTTCACCTGGCATTTTCTGAGATTTACCAAGTCTGCTTTAACTAGAATGATTAAAATACAACAGTCACAAAATACACATAGATTTGCGTTCGCTAATAGTGATCCTATGTGATAGAGAGTACCCTATAGTAACGTTCCCACTCAGTGTACATAAGCATACACAAACAACAGATAAACTGAGACTAAAACGGGTATAGTAGCAAAATATAAATATACTTTATTGAATAATACATAAAAAATGTATTGTATATTATATGATGCATCAGATAAAAAAAGGTGGACTACACCTGAGGGGACATGACATAGGCACATGACAATGAGGGAAAAGGGGCAGTGAGGCAACCAAAAAGCTAAGACATACACCAAACACAATGACATATAAGGATGTCACATCTATTCGTCACAAATGTCCAAAAAAAGAGTCCAAATATAAATCTCCAAGCATGTATATGCGTATAAAAGGAGAGACCTATCCAATGTGTCAAAAAATGTCCCAAGTGTCCAGATTGTGTTGGCATGTACTCACATATCTCCACATGGACGTAGAAAGCTGCCAGTGCACTACAGACGAGATCCCAAATGGAGACCTGCATGTGCATAGCAATCAATCACTTTCATGGTCCCATCCACCTGCAATAGACACAGATGTCTACGTCTTAGCAAAAAAGTGCATCACGTGACCGCTGCGTCATGAGGTGGAACTAGAGTGACCATACTGCCTAAGTCTAACAATGCCCCCACATTTTTACCTTCCACAGTAATGGTGCACATTTGTTTCTCACCCCCATTATTTGGTAATGCAGCACACGCAAGCTGAGCATACAGATACAAGCGGCGGTTTATATATGAGGCATCACATTGCATTGGTTCACCATACACCGGGCAATTGGCAACAATATGACCTGGCATTTGACAGCGGAAGCATTTGATTAAGTCCTTACTGAGTCTCTTATCGGCCACAGACCTCCTAGAGGCTGGGCCTTCAGTATCTCCACTGGCATGTACAAACATTTTAGATCTGCCAACCTCCTTTTCCCTTGGAGCAGTCTTATCAGGAGGTCCTGAAGATCTCTGACATGGGGCTAGTGGGTGCTGGGGCAAACTCATCAGCTCCTCAGCTGCTGTGTACCTCTCCACCATTTGGTCAGCATTTTTGGGGTCTCCATGGTTCACCCACTTGCGCAAGGTAACAGGTACTAGTCCATTACCATCCGTTCTACCATCTGTGAGCCCGTTAGCATCTCTGGCTGCAACCACTTCTTGGTAAGGTGAATGAGGTCGTGCATTTGAGAGCGTGGAGGTTCGTCCATGTTGTAGACCCAGTTGGGCACACGCTGTGCGCGGACAGAAACAATAACTCCAAGGCGTGTTAGAATCTCCTTTTTGAGTTTGTCATAGTCCATAGCATCCCGAGTTTCCAGGTCAAAATATGCTTTTTGGGGTTCCCTGAAAGAAAAGGTGCCAAAAGTCCTGTCCACTGTTCCTTTGGCCAACCCTCTCGCTCAGCAGTTCTTTTAAAGGTTGTGAGGTATGCTTCCACATCATCTGCTGTTGTCATCTTTCATAGAAAATGGCTAGCCCTTATGGAGGTCTGAGTAGCATCTGCAATACCTGGGACCCGTTGCTGCACAACCACTTTTATGGTCTCCCGGTCTTTTCTTTGCGCCTCCTGTGCAGACTCCAGTTGAGCCTGCAGCTTGTTTCCTCCAGAGTCCTTTGCTGCACTCTGATAGCCTCCCGCTGCACTCTGGTAGCCTACTGTTGAGATGCAAAATCTTGCAACACAGCTTTAACTACATCCTCTATTTTCCGAGGTGCAGAGAAACAATCTTTGGTGCATTGCAATAAAAGGTACTCCAACCCTTAAAATTTTCCAGTTTCGTTATTTTGTGCTAAAATTTGTGCCAAAATTTGTGCCTAAAGCCTCCTCCACCAATTGTAAGGGATTAGGTAGCAGGGATGTCATCTCCTGGGTAGACAGGCACACAGTAGAAATTTCAGTCCAAGCAGCAGGAAGTTCGTGTAACTGACCTCAGCCAGTTTTATTGTCAGATTGAGGTACAGAACATAAAATAAAATTTAACAAACAGAATCCTCTGCCTGTCCGGCTTTAACTATACAGCGTGAATCCTCAATAACCCAGTGCCGGCCTAATACCGGGCACCAAACAAGTCCATAGCTCCTGAAGTGCTCTCACAGGCTCCAAGCAGATGATCTGTTCCCAGGCTGAGAGCAAAGAAGTGACTGGGCTCCTGACTTAAATAAGGCCAGCATACCCGGACTGTCCGGATGGAGTGGGGGCCCACCCCTCTCTCCCCACTCCAGCAGGCCCTGAAAGCGGGTTTTCAACAAACCCTAACAGACAACAGCAGATGTCTGCCATTCACATACCCTGGTTGCTTTTCAATAAAACCATGAAGTGAGGAACCTTGGACAAACATATACCCCATCCACCACTTCTTCAGATACTCTGTCACCCCCCCTTGTTTTAGACCCGGGGCTGGAACACATCTGGACACAAGATTCTGGATAATGCATCCGCATTTCCCATTTGGTTTCCTGGCCTGTACTCCTGTAAGGCTAAGAACCATCTTGTGACCCTCCTATTCTTCTCCTTATTTTCACACATTCATTTGAGGGGAGCGTGATCGGTGACTAATTCAAGAGTGCTTCCAGGGCCCATTTAATGGCTAGGCACTCTTTTTCAATGATCACATATTTTCTCTCATGGTCATTGAGCTTTCTACTTAAGTACAGGGTGTTCTTCACTATCCCGTACCTGTGACAGTAACGCCCACAGTCCCACATCAGATGCATCAGTTTGAAGGACAAACCCTTTTCTAAAATCCAGGTTATCAGCCCCGGCTGAGCACACAGAAATTATTTTTCAGCCTCTGATGTCCACTTGATCATAAGTCTTTACCTTTTGTCAGGTCTGTCAAAGGGACTGCAAGGGAGGCAAAATTTGGTATAAACCTTCTTTAGTAGCCTGTAAACCCCACAAAAGCATGGACTTACTTCTTGTTTACAGGCTGAGGCCATCTTTGTATAGCTTTAATTTTATTTATCTGTAACCCAGATACTTGGCCTCCTCCAGACCAATGGCACATTTTTTGGGATTGGCTGTGAAACCTGCCTCACACAGGGAATCGATAACCGCCTGCACTCTGGGTAGATGGGATTCCCAGTCTGGACTTTGCATTATTATGTCATCCAGATATGCTGCAACATACCGTCTGTGGGGTCTTAAAATTGTATCCATTACCCTCTGAAAAGTTGCAGGTGTTCCATGCAAACCAAACGGTAAGACAACATAATGGAACAGACCATCTGGAGTTGCAAAGGCAGTTTTCTCTTTGACCTCTTCTGTCAGCAGTATTTGCCAGTACCCTTTGGTTAAATCTAGAGTGGTAATATACCGGACATTAGCGAGCAGGTCAATGAGCTTGTGGCATCGGGTAAGCATCAAACTTGGATATAGAGTTCAGCTTATGGAGGTCATTGCAAAACCTCCAGCTACGGTCTGGTTTTGGAATAAGAACTATGGGGCTGGACCTTTGGCTATGGGACTCTTCAATTACTCCAAGTTCCAAGATTTTCCTCACCTCCTCAGGAACAACCCCTATCCTGGCCTCCGATATTCTTTATGGCCACAGCTTAACCTTTTCACCAGGTTCAGTAAAGATGTCATGCTTAATGAGAGAGGTGCAACCTGGGACTTCAGAGAAAAAGTCCCTATTCTTAAAGAGGAACCCTTTCACTTCTACCTTTTGGGTCTGTGAAAGGGAGTCCGATACTGTTACCTCTGACAACAAGGGATTCTCAGAGCACAGCTACTCTGAAGGGAATGAGGTGTCTGCAGCCAGTGATAGTCGATCTTTCCATGGTTTGATTAATATGGTACACTACTTGCTCGGGCTTCCTCTTACCAGGCTGACGAATGTATTTTTTCTATGACCTCAAAGGGTCGTTGCCACTAGGGATAAGTACCAGAACCCGGTCCCCTGGGGCAAAAGTACGTCTTCAGCATCATCGTCCTTACAGCAAAGAAGCCTTATAATTAGTCCTAGTCCACACTTCAGTGATTTCCATCAGTGATTTGTAAACCAAAACCAGGAATGGAGCCTCCATTGATAAAGGTAAAATGGAAACATCTGCCCTTGTTCAGAGTTTTGGACCACACCTTGTTTTGTCCTAGAATCACTGATGGGAATCACTGACCAAACACTGAAGTGTTTAGCTGTCACCAGGATCTTCAGCCCAGTTAACCAGATACTTCAAGTAGACAATGAAAGGTAGATCACCTTTCTGACAGTATTCCCCGGGGATGACCGCTGTGTGCATTCCTCCATGTTATATTCACATCTCGTATGTCCACGGTACATAACAAACCCAGTGAACAAGTGTCATTCCTGGTGAGGCTATGGTTGATCTTGATGTCTCTTGATGATAATTTCTCTTTGTAAAATACATATAAATACACATTAATAATACTTTTATACAGTAATTACAAAAAACAAAATGGCTGCACACCGTTATATATACAAACAATAGAGCTAAGAAATGGGTGTCATTCTAGATAAAAGTGGTACAATACCGACTATAAATGAATAATGGAAGCTCTTAGTGCACATACGTGTCGGGCCCATCTACCAGGCGTCAAGGTGGCTTCCGCAGATGGGTCCCTATCACTAAAGATACTGCCTCACTTTGGACTTACTTAAGCCTACAATATTCAGGGCAGTGTAGGAACCAGCTACAAACGTACTCTGCTCAGAAGTCCCAGGTAGATCGGCGTGTTCAGTCTAAAAGAGGTGCTACCCTCAATATATTGCAAGAAAATTTGGACTAGAACCTTCAGACTCACAGGTGCATATCCATGAAGCAAACATAATTACAAAAAACAAAATGGCTATGCACCTGTGATTCTGAAGGTTCTAGTCTAAATTTTCTTGCAATATATTGAGGGTAGCACCTCTTTTAGACTGAACACACCCATCTACCTGGGACTTCTGAGCAGAGTACGTTTGTAGCTGGTTCCTACACTGCCCTGAATATTGTAGGCTTAAGTAAGTCCAAAGTGAGGCAGTATATTTAGTGATAGGGACCCATCTGCGGTAACCACCTTGACGCCTGGTAGATGGGCCCGACACGTATGTGCGCTAAGAGCTTCCATTATTCATTTATAGTGGGTATTGTACCACTTTTATCTAGAATGACCCCCATTTCTTAGCTCTATTGTTTGTATATATAATAGTGTGCAGCCATTTAGTTTTTTGTAATTAAAACACACAAAGATTTAATCTTCTTCTGGAGATCATAATTGTGCCTCATAGAACCTCTGATCTCGCAGTGATAATTTATTGATGTGTAAGGATCCATCAGTTTCACTGCTCAGGCTTCCTCTATACTCATTCCACAATCTTTTATCATCAATATGTCTTCCAGGTTCAGTAGTTAACAATAAAAGTTCCCTTTGGTAACAAAACCAAGTTGATCGCCATCTGATGGACACGTAGAATTACATCTCCCCCTTCAGCTGCAAATACTTGTTCCAGTACCCATGGTTTACCAGAGATGACACCTGATACAATTACTTTCTATCTGACCGCCGACACATTGTCCATGCGGAGTCTGATACAGGCCCTGACCATGTTGTTGACAAAGCCTGCGGATCGCAAGTGATCCCGCCAACAACTCCAGAGAGTTGATGTGGAGTAGGGATTCGACCTGGGACCAAGGACCCCCGGTGGAGACGCCATTGCAATGAGCGCCCTACCCGTGGAGGCTGGCATCCAACTCGATGATAAGATCGGGCTGAGGACCAAATATGGCTCTGCCGTTCCAGGACGAGAGGTTGTGGATCCACCAACTCAACTCGTGCCTGGTCTCCGTATCCAGAGTGATGGTATCGGCGTAAGAAGCTCCCTCCCGCAGGTGAGCGATCTTGAGTCGCTGAAGTGCCCTGTAATGAATAATCCAGAAAAATCGCCTGAATGGAGGAAGCAAGAAGTCCTATTATCCTGGCGAGATGTCTGAGGGATAAATGAGGTAACGCAAGAGAATGTCTCAACTCCTTCCGAATATTCCGAACCTTCACATGCGGTAAACTGAGAGATTGCGAAACGGAATCTATCTGGAAACCCAAAAACTCCATCGTGGTGGAAGGAGTCAAGCATGACTTCTCCTGATTGATGACAAACCCCAGATCGGAAATGAGGGAAATAGCCAATTGAAGATGGGATTGAAGAGAATCCGGACTGGACGCCATGAAGAGAATGTCGTCCAGATTTATCACTAGACGCACTCCCCGACTGCGTAACCAGGCCACCACCGGCCGCATAAGTTTGGTGAAACACCACGGGGCGGACGAGAGGCCGAATGGAAGGCATGTAAAGCGCCACACCTGACCTCTCCAGACAAAACGTAACAGGTCCCTTGAGGCGGGAGCCACTGGGACAGTGAGGTAAGCGTCCCTCAGATCTATCTTTGCCATCCAATCTCCAGGAAGGAGCATGTCTCTCAGGAGGTGAATCGCCTCCATTTTGAAATGGCGGTATCTGACGAAATTGTTCAAGGCCTTTAAATTGATAACCGGGCGCATTTGACCCCCTTTTTTCTGCACCAGGAAGATGCTGCTCAAGACCCCGAAAGAGTCTGTGGGAGCCCTCTCTATCGCCCTTTTGTCCCACAGGTCCGTGAGCTCTGAGTCGATGAGAGCGCGAGCAGGACCAGGGGGAAACTGGGTTTTTGGTGCTGGGAGCCCCACGGGGTTGGACACCAGTTCTATGATGAAACCCCTGATCGTGGAAAGAACCCAAGGATCGGAAGACACCTTTTTCCACGCATGGCAAAAGAATTGGAGTCTTCCCCCCACCGGAAAGTCGGACAGAAGGAGAGGGGATGGATGACTCACCGTAAGGTTTCCTGGAGTTGGGATGTCCACGGAATCCTCTGCCGCGGTTAAAACCCCCACGGGTGGGGAATAAGGAGGGCTGATGCTGTTGATCCTGCAATGAGGGTCTGTGGACGAAGGAGCCTCTGCCCGAACCACGGGCATAAGAGGAGGAACGGACGGGCAGACGGCCCCTGAAACTGCCGGCCCTGGCAGAAAAACGGTTGGGAAAGACCTTGCGCATTGACGTCTGCGCCTTGTCAAGGGCGGTAAAAGCCCCCACATATCTACCTAGCTCCTTTATGAAGGGCTCACCGAAAAGGAGCCCCTGGGCGTCCTTGCCTGCTTCGGAGATCGCTAAATTTGCCAATTTTGGCTCAATCTTCATTAATAGCGCCTTGCGTCGTTCTATGGCCAATGATGTATTGGCGTTTCCGGTAAGACAGATAGCTCTCTGAGCCCAGCCACTCAACTCCTCTGGGTCGACCTGATTGCCAGCCGCCCTGGCCGATTCGGCCATGTCCAAAATCTTAGCCAGTGGACCCATGACGTTTAGGACCTTATCCTGGCATGCCCTTAGGGCAGAGTCCAGACCCTTGCGGGGATTGAACCCAGTTATTGTTAAGAACTGGACCATTTTAGGGTCCACTATTGGCGTCTCACAAACTTTGTGAGGGATTAAAGGCCTAGGACACTCAGCCCGTAACTTAGTACGCACCTCCTTGGTGAGGGCTTTGCGGGTCATAGACTCAAGATACTGAGTGACATGCAATGCAGGGAGCCACTCAGAGGACCGCGGATGGTGCAGTGCATTGGGATCAAACATGGGGTCCCCCAACGGATCCACAAGTGGATCAGAAGACCCAGAAGGGGCTTCAGGGTAAGCATCAATAGCAGGTGGCGGTAAGTCCTGGTCTACAGGATCAACTATGACCCCCATCAAATCCTCCTCTGAATCATGCAGGGAGTGGTGCAGCGCCTCCTCATCAGATTCTCTATCAGAGTCGGAACCATGTTCGGGCTGTGACCGCGCCGATTTCCAACCTCGCGCACGTTCTGCCTGGCGCGGACAGGCTCTCTTACGCGACCTTAGCGCGTCGTCCATGGATGGAACTAAGCCATCATTCTCAGTTGCTCTAGAGGCAGGAGTGGGATGTAAGGCTAAAGCCTGGGTAACAGATTGTGAAATAGCCGAGGACATAGAGCCCATGGCAGACATTATAGCGCTAGAAATGGAGTGCTGCATGGCTAGAGTCTGAGGGTCCAGAGTGGGAGAATCCTTTGAAGGGTCCCCAGACCTCCTGGGAGAAGGGGAAACCTGACCCCTAGATACTGGGTCCTGAGTGGGGTTAAGCCTGGGGGACCGGGAGCGAGAGTGGTGGGACATAGTGAGAGGGTTAATCACCCTGATGAGTACAATATACTGTAGAACAAGGGGGCACCGAAGTGGCACAGGAGCAAAGAACAACACAAGACCGGCGCTGCAGGAGCTGACTGTGGCACGGATCAGCGGAAGCAGTCACCAGCCGTACGAAGTCCCGCGAGATCTTGGCGGCAAACGCCACACGCCGAGATCTCGCGAGAAACCAGTCAGGGGAGAAGAGAGGAGCTGGCTGGAAACGGCGCGCAAGATGGCGCCGCCTCCCTGCAGCAGCGCGGACACACAGGAGCAGGAGGAGGTCCGGAAGCGCAGTGAGTATGACGCTTCAAGGAACCCCCACCGGAGACATGAGGAGCAAAACCGCTCACCCCCCCCCCCCCACACCAGAGCCGAGCGCAGCTCCCGCTGCAGGGAAGAGAGGAAGGGGGGAACAACTATAAGAAAATATAAGATAGGCAATAAGAGGGAAAGAATACCTATAAAAGTAGGCAGTACAGAAATACAATTAATATATAAAAATACAATAAAAATACAACAAATACAATAATAATGCCCTAAGGGAACACTAAAAGGGAACACCTCAGGGACAGAAATGAGCTGCTAAGGACAGGTGTAATACTTAACTGGAGCAGCAAAGAAAGAGGACTATCCCAGTGCGACCGTGGTTTATATGGACACTGGGAGGGAGTGGGTGGGCTTGTTGCCATAGTTACTGCATATTTTAAGTGTTTTGTCTTTGCTGCTATAGAAAAAGTAAAGAAAGAGAGATGCAATAGGAGCCTCCGTGTCCTGGAATAAAATTGCTTGGTCACTAGGGTGCAAAAGAGGCTGGTTACTAAGGGGTTAAATGGTGTACAAGGACTAATTACTTTTCTTAATTTCTGTAAAATCTTGAGCATTAATTTGGATTTCAATATTATTTTTGGGGCAGAGTGGGCACATTATAAAACTACACAACGTAACGCTGTCATGAGTTCTTTATTTATGTCATACAGTATTCCACGAATTATGCTATTGATACTATTTGTTTACGGCATAATGCTGTACATGGAGCTCACATACCGAGCTTACTCTATAGACGACGGGTGCAAGCTGTATGATGACTCTGATCTCATTCATTTAACCCCTCAGATGCTGCTGTCAATAATGATTGTGTCATCTGTGGGGTTAGACAGAAGGAGGGGGGTTCCTCCGGTCCCCCGATCGGAGCTCTCACGGCAAAATCATGGGGTTCCAATCATTTACCATGACAAGCTGGGGTCTTGTGAAGGCTCCCAGTGCTGTTATACTGAGCTGCCTGAAAAAGACGGCCAGACAGGCAGCCTGTGAAAACTCCATAGCATTCTTTTGTGGTCTATGAGACAAGTAAACAAAAGATTGCATGTTGATGTCCCCTAAGGGGACTAAAAATGACAGTAAGAAAAAAGTTTATAGAAAAACAAATATTTTAAAAAAAAATCATCCCCTTTCACAATTTTATATATAAAAATAAACATAACAAGCATCCTCACATCCAAAAATGTTAACTATTAAAGGGGTTTTCTGGAATTTTATCCTCTGGATAGACCATCAGTATCTGATTGGTGGGGGTCCAACAGATCAGCTGTGTGAGAAAGTATCGGCACTCGCAGTAGAGCCACGGCCTTCTCCGGCTTTCCTAGGACATGTGATGTCACGTTCACTGGTCACATGGCCTAGGTGCGGCTCAGCCCCATTGAAGAGAAAAGGGCTGAGCTCCGATACCAAGCACAGTCTTCTTTCTGCTTTATAGTAGAATAAGAAAATAACTTTGAGAACAGAGAGTCACTTTCCTCCCATAGGGCACACTTAATGGAATAAATGTCTTCAGCATCTACCGGGGGGTTGTATGACTTCACTCTTTACGTGATGAATAAAGACACAGCAGGTGATGAATAACACAACGCCGGATAACACCCAACGTATCATATGTAATGTACCGAGATCCTTTTGGTTTTGTCTTGTCAAGGAAGAATCTGAAAAATAGGAAACGATTTAGTTTGGTTTTAATTGACAATTATAAGAGATGATAATATGAGTTTAGGCCTTTGTCTTCAGCGTCATGGTCCTCAGAGCCTTACACTTAGCAGTCACCAGGATTTTCAGCTCACAGTTAAGATGGCTGAAGCCCGTGTCTGACACTTCAAGTAGACAAAGATATATCTGCCTTATATTAGTATCACCCACAATGAATGACACCAGTGTGGACATAGAATTACCTCTCCTGCAGAATTCCCCGGGGATCACAGTCTTGGAGACATTACTGACAGGGTTACGTGCGGTGCAGGTATAGGTGAGGTTCACATCACTGGGAGGTACATACAGGACACCTCCGGTCACATTTATATGACCGCTCTGTGCAGTACTCCATGTTATAGTCACATCTCGTTTGTCCACGACGCACAACAAACCTAGTGCACAAGTATCATTCCTGGTGAGGCTGTGGTTGATCTTGATGTCTCCAGATGATAAACTCTCTATATAAAAGATATATAAATACACATTATAGTACTTCTGTACAGTAAGTAGGACTGCCATACTAAACATATAAATGGCACTGCTATGCTGCACACATAAGTAGCACTGCCATAAATATGTATAGATTCAGTGGTAGTGTTTCTAATTTGTGAAGACATCTAAGACTGGCCAAACACAAGATATAGCTGTTGGCTACCCAACCACTTGTTCATCTGCTATGATGGGCTCAGCCAAGTGCATATGGATGTAGCAAACATTAACTTAACATTAAGATTTCATTCATACACAGCATTTTTTGGAAAAATGCCATTGCAGTTTTTCATGTAGTTTTTCTGAGCTAAAGCCAGAAATGTATCCAGCAGGAAGGAGAAGTTCAGGGAGCCCCTGAGGACCCCAGAGGATGGGCATGGTAGTGGCCCTGATAAGATGTTGTGTCTTGATGTACACCCTCAGGCCATTGCTCCCTGCAGTGGAAAGGTGATTTGAAGAATCAGGCCAGAAGTATAAGTAACAAAGTATCTCAGTGCCAAATATAACTTGTGGTATACCCAGCAGTATGTACAAAGTGAAATTTCTGTACCCCAGATGATGGGACATGATGGTTGCTAAAATGGCAATTAGTACACCTCAGTTGTACTTTCTTGATGATAACTCTCTCTCTCTCTCACACACTTCTGGCTAGCAGCAATATGCTGGCACTTGTGGATATAAGTGTCTACTCTGTAATGCAGGCTTGGAGTTAGTCTGGCCTGGATGTAATCTAGGTGGTGGGTGTCTGAACTGTATGCCTTCACCTGCAGCAGAGGCTGTAAAGCTTTAGTTGCTGTTAACATGCTGTAGCTTCTCAGATAGAAGTGGTTCTTCTAATCTCTTTGGAATAGTGGTCTGAACAAGGTCCCTTAGAGTAGGAATTCAAGCATGTGCTTCCTTTCTCCACACTAACTAGATTAGGACTCCCCCTCCTGGCAGGAAATAGGATCAGCCCACTCCTACCAAGAAGGGAGGAACTGGGTGATTAAACCTGTCCCTGCCAACCATACCTCTCATGCTGGTGTACTGGGTGTAACAAGGCATAAATGTGTAACATGGCAAAGCAATTGCAGATACCCCCAGGTCTGGGGTATTGTAGAAGTATGAGTATTTCCTTTATATTCCCCATTCCTTCTGAATCCAGTTCTAGCTTTGACAAAAAAAAAATGAATGAAAAATTGCCACAAAAACTGCATTTTAAAAGAAAAAATACACTTCCCATATTAAATGCAGAACTGTAGCAAATCTTAACCTGATTTTTTCAAGGACTCTTGTTGTGGTGTAAAATTAACGTGTAATCCATCTCTAGGGTTATGTTACACTTTCCTCAAAACTAAGGGGGTAATTTATCAACCTGGTGTGAAGTGGAACCCATAGCAACCAATCAGATTCCGCCTTTCATTTGGGACAGCTAAATTCTTTCATGCTCCAGGTACTGGAAGAGGTCCTTCGAGAAACACTAGGTAATAGTGACCACAATATAATTATATTCCCCTAAACTAAAAGAAGCAAACTCTGTCCGGCAGAGCAAAGACACTGAATTTAAAAAAAGGCTAATTTCCCTGGGTTGAGATATATTTTTTAAATTTTTTTGGGGGGGAAGAGCAAGCAAATGAAAAAACCTGCAATTTAACATTTTTTTTTACATGTTTATGCAGTTTAGCACTCTGTGTCAATAATATGCTAACTTTATTGTAAAGGTCATTATGAAGATAAGACATAAAGCAGATATAAATTTCATATTACTTTTGCACAAGAAAGTCACTTTTTTTTAATAACTTTTTGTTTTGTTTCATCGCTTTTCAAAAGCAATACCTTTTTTATTATTATTATTCCATCAACAGAGTTCAGTGAGAACTTTTGTGCTGGACTAATTCTTATTGGAATCTTTCAGGGATACACATCTGAGTTTTTAATAACTTCTTACTCTTTTTTTGGGGGGGGGGGGGGAACCAAAATGGAAGCTAATTGTTCTTCTTCTTTTATTTTTTTTATGGTGCTTCCTACCATGCAAGATAAAGGAGTTGTTGTTATGTAGTATGAGTCATTACAAAAATGGCAAGGTCAATTATGTGTATTTTTTTTTTTTACTCCTTTAAATTTTTTCAAAAATAAAAGCGTGTAATGGAAAAATGGGTTTCTAATTAAAACTATTTTAAAAAATGTTGCTAGGTTTTATGTGAGGTCTTTTCTATTCACATTTTTTTAGCCCCACTAGGGGATTTAGCCGTGCAATCCTTTGGCCGCTTCAGTATTCCTGCAATCCTTCTCTACTGTTATGTGTTATGTCTGTCAGTGTATGGCTAACTAATGACTATTAGGTCCTGCCTAACGCAGAGTCTTATTAGGCTCCGATACATGGCAAACAATGGGTGCCATTGGTAAGCTTATGGCTGCCACATCCGCACTTCGCCATCCTATGTTTGTATTGCAGGGGTGCTGATGGGCTGACAGAGGGAGCTGCCTGTAAAACCCCTTAGATGCTACTGTCAGTATAGACGTCTGCAGCTAAGAAGCTAAATGGCCAGGACTGTGGTTAACTCTGATCCCAGCAGTTATAGAAGGGAGACGTTGCAGGAGAAGCGTTTGCTATTAATTAGCATCAAACTCAGATCCCTGAGCTTGAGAAAAGCATTAAAAGGATCCACCAACGTCCTGTCCTAGAATGTGAGTAGGTCTGGGTGCCACCAGTTGCAGAGCTGTCTAGCGGTCTGAGGGGTCGGGGCCTCCTTACACATTACGCTCTGGCACTTGCATATGCTGTCAGGTTGTTTGGTCAGGATGACCTATCATAGGCAGGATGACATCATTACCATCTATTGTAGATTAGTGTAGTGACCCCCCTTCCCACTACCCTAGACAGCTCTGCAAGTGATGACACCCGGAGCTGCTCACATTCTAGGACACGATGCAGGCGGCCACTTTAAACTGTTCCCAGAGACTCCTTTAATGACCTGTTTCTTTTGTCTAAGCATCGCTTGGGATAATAGGTAGGCAGTTACCACAGGACTGGTCAGTCACTATATTTGGCTTCTGAGATATAACTAGAGTGTGGAATGGAGGATGATACTAATCTTACATCTTTTTGATGGCATTATTTTTATCTATTTTTACATTTTGGTTGTAGACCCTCCAGATTATTTCTATGGTGAATACCACTGGACCGCCAGGAATGTTGCATTACCATCATCATGTGAGCACAGTACATTAGACCTGCGATCACATAGGAACTGACTGTATCATAAAACGCTACGATGCAATTAGTTCAGGTCAAGGAAGTCGCGGTCAGTCCAGAAGATGTGGCCAAGACATGTGAATCAGTCCAAAAACATTTGTTATCAGTCCTGCCATTACTCATGCCCCTCACCATCATATTGTGCAATGCCCAAGGAGGATCCCCAGGGTATTTCTAGTATACTCAGTTATATGCCACCCTAAACCACCATGATGGTATTAATCTGAACCAGTAGGGATGATGGCATTAACTGCACTTATACACTAGAACACTAGTGATACTGACATTGACTTCACTGATACACCAGACCACCAGTGATCCTGACATTAACTTCACTGATACAGTAGACCACCAGTGATCCTGACATTAACTTCACTGATACACCAGACCACCAGTGATCCTGACATTAACTTCACCGATACACCAGACCACCAGTGATCCTGACATTAACCACATTGATACACCAGACCACCAGAGATGCTGACATTAACCACACTAACACACTAGACCACCAGTGATCCTGACATTAACTTCACTGATACACTAGACCACCAGTGACCCCGACATTAACCAAACCAATACAGTAGACCACCAGTGACCCCGACATTAACCAAACTGATACACCAGACCACCAGAGATGCTGACATTAACCACACTAACACTCTAGACCACCAGTGATGCTGACATTAATAACACTGATACATTAGATTATCAGTGATGCTGACATTAACCATTTTACTAGATTAGTAACCTTAAACCTGTGAGGATGATTTTATTTCCATCTCATACTACCAGCACATTTCAGTATTTATTATTCATCTGCCACCAGCTGTCAGAACACCACGTGCTAGGTTTTCGTGGCTGTCAATATTCTGTTTGTTTAGCAATAGTAAAGCTCTTGCATGTGTTGTCCACTTCCCATGGCACCTGTGCTCACCTAGGTTAAATGTATGAGTGCATCTTAAATGCAGAAGCCTAGAATTTTGTCATATTAAAGGGCCCATAAAATTTTTTTGGGGCCATGATGCCAGTTACATGTAGTGCTCCATAGTGACTAGAAATCAGTCGCACCCATCCTTTTAGATCAGATGATGAACAGCTTTACAACCTGCATCAAGTTTTTCGATCATTTCATCTTCCTTAGAACTCATGCATTTTATGATGAAGGAAAAGAAAGTAGTCCTTATGTGGTCTCTGATGTATCATGACTTTGTAGAGTAATTACAACATCTCGTTCTTGTGTTACATCAACAGTTTCCGAGGTGAGACCTCATGGGTGGTTCCATACTGAATAGCGTGAAGTTTTGATTTATTTTACATGTGGAATGCTTACCTTTTACCAATATTTTAGACCAATTACTGATCTTCCTTGTAGGGTGTGTTAAGGATTTTACTTCGCAGGTATAATTTTTAACGGACGTTTATTTCACTGATGGCTTTCTGAGAGACGGACGTTAAAAATGGACCCATGCAATTGTATAGGGGCAGTTTGTCAGTTTAACCTCTTAAGGACGGGTACGCCCTGATGTCTGAGTCCTTAAGGACACATTCAGCAGATGCTCTGTGACAATACTGAGGGGGGCCCTGTGACCCCCCCCCCTTTTCGGCGATCGCAGCAAACCGCAGGTCTATTCAGACCTGCGGTTTGCTGCGTTTCCGGGTCATTCGGGTCTTCGATAACCCGGAATAGGATGGTGATCGGTGGTGTGATAATACACCACCAATCAGCATCCTTAGATCGCATTTCCCCTACCATCTGTCCATCTCTGTAGAAAGCAAACTGCACTTCTGGGGGTTTTGTGTTGATGAAGAGTTGTGTGACAGGTCAGGGTCAAGGCATCTCCTTCGAAAAATTCATTGTTCACTTTTATATTTGGATGTGAGAATAGCTCTAAATATGAAAGAGATGGAAAATACATTACATAGAGTGATTTTACACTTTCAACAACACTGAATTCATTCATGGTCCAGAAAAGAGAAGAAGATATCAGATAATAGAACCGGTATTCATACTCGCCCTGTATCTGGATTGGTTCCTCTGCACTTTTCTTCCTCACTCTTCCATCTGTGGTTTGCACTTCACATGAATAGTTCCCAGAATGCTCCAGCTGTACCATGGAGACTTCATAGATGTCCTTGTCACCAAATCCCTGAACAATTTGTCCTTCTCTGTAGAAAGCAAACTGTATTTGTGTGTTTTGTCTGGGAGGATGGAGACTTGTCTCACATTTTAGGGTCATGTTATTCTTCTTAAAAACGGGATGTGGGGTCACTTTTATGGTCGGAGTTGTGAACAGCTCTAGAAAAAAAACTAAGTGTTAACGATATAATATTAGGGTGATTTGCACTGGTAGACTACATTTCATAGACACGAGTAGCATTTTGACATTACAGCAACATTGGAGAATGTAGAGAAGACTATGCATTTCCTCCGGGTACAAAACATTTCTCAAAAATTTTTCCCAAAAATTCTAATTCGGGCTGTCCTAAATCACAATCCGATTTTACTAACACATGTGAAATAGAGAAGACGGAAAGGGCTTGAAGGGTTTCTACCATCAGAATTTCTGTTGTGTAGTTCTGACATTAGCGATGTGCTAATGTCAGCACTACATAGCAGTGTGTTTTTTACATTTCTCCCTGCGGCCGTTTTGCTAAAATACACACTTTTACAATATGCTAATGAGCCTATAGGTGCTATGTGGGCGTAGATTCAGCACCTAGAGGCTCGAAAAACTAACCATGTCGCCCAGGTCCTCCGTTCTGCCCGCCCCGCTCCTCTTGATTGATGTCCGCTACTCTTGATTGATGCATCGTTGAGGAAATCCCGCGCCTGCGCCGTTCACTTCTTTATTCGCTGCAGGCGCAGTGAGTGAAGGCCGTGCTCCTGGTTCCGGCTTCCTCACTGCACCTGCGCCGACTACGTCACAGTGAGAAAACTGGCACCAGGAGCACGGCCTTCACTCACTGCGCCTGCAGCGAATAAAGAAGTGAACGGCGCAGGCGCGGGATTTCCTCAACGATGCATCAATCAAGAGTAGCGGACATCAATCAAGAGGAGCGGGGCGGGCAGAACAGAGGACCTGGGCGGGATACATGGTTAGTTTTTCGAGCCTCTAGGTGCTGAATCTACGCCCGCATAGCACCTAGAGGCTCATTAGCATATTGTAAAAGTGCGTATTTCAGCAGAACGGCCGCAGGGAGAAATGTTAAAAACACACTGCTATGTACTGCTGACATTGGCACATCGCTAATGTCAGAACTACATAACAGAAACTCTGATGGTAGAAACCCTTTAAGGTACAGCCACACAATCAGGTTTTCTGGTGCAGTTTTGGAAACCAAAACCATGAGCAGATTAAAACAAAATTATGGAGAAGTAGTATCTGTTATTTATGCTCTCCCCCCCCCCCCCCCTTATGATCCACTCCTGATTTTGGCTTCCAAAAATGCACCAAGAAACCTGACCATGTGGCTATACCCTAAGCGTGAGATCGGCAGGGGAGCGACTCCCGGGACCCTCACCAATCTGCTGTACAACGACGCCACAGCACTCCATGAATGCTTATGCCTCTTCCTAGGCCCTGTGACCCCACTTTCATCTGTCACGTGATTCAGGTGCAGCTCAGTCCAGTTTAAGTGAATGGGGCTGAGCTGCAATACCAAGCACAGCCACTATTGAACAGTCGGCACTGTACTTGGCAAGGCTGCAGCACTCCCAAAGTTCTGGCAAGCATTACAGTGATTGGTGAGGGTGCCAGGATTCAGACCCCTGCAAATCTGAAATTGATGACTTAGCCTGATGATTAGCCATCAATTTGAAAATCTTGGATAGCCCCTTTAATGGCCATGCAAGATTATTTGGCAAATGACACAGTCATTAACAAACTTCAAGGAGTTGTCGCTTTCTGTGCAGCACGGCTGCTTTTGGCTCCATTGGGGTGTGGATTTTAAATATGCCGCATGTCAGTATACCCTTGGGAAACTGTACTTTCCAAGGATTTCACCTTTTAAAATGCAAAAACTAGAAAATGTTAGGAGATCCGCTGCAGATTCACTACATGTGGACACATCCTAACTCTTGACCCGGCATAGTTTTATCGTCCCAGGTGCTGTAACCTAAACATGACAAAAAGTGAAGCCTGCACCAAAATCTAGAAGAAATATGCACCATATATAGCATCAAGTGCTATACTGATGGTACTAGCCTGTGCCAGTCACTTCACTGGTTGCCCATCCACCACAGAATACAGTTCAAACTTCACCTCCATACATCTCCTCCCTCATTACCATCTGCCACCCTACTCGTGCTCTCCACAGTCTGCACCTCCATACATCTCCTCCCTCATTTCCATCTACCACCCTACTCGTGCTCTCCACAGTCTGCACCTCCATACATCTCCTCCCTCATTACCATCCACCACCCTACCTGAGCTCTCCACAATGCTGCACCTCCATACATCTCTTCCCTCATTACCATCCACCACCCTACCTGAGCTCTCCACAATGCTGCACCTCCATACATCTCCTCCCTCATTAACGTCTACCACCCTACCTGTGCTCTCCAGTGCTGCACCTTCATACATCTCTTCCCTCATTACCGTCTACCACCCTACTCGTGCTCTCCACAGTGCTGAATCTTAATTGATTTACATATATCTCCCTAACACATGTTGGGACTGAAATTACATTTATTATTTACAATTGGCCACTAGGACCATCAGTGTCCCTAGATTGACACGTGTTATTAGTCCTCCACAGTGCTGCACCTCCATACATCTCCTCCCTCATTAACATCTACCACCCTACTCGTGCTCTCCACAGTGCTTCACCTCCATACATCTCCTCCCTCATTACCATCTGCCACCCTACTCGTGCTCTCCACAGTCTGCACCTCCATACATCTCCTCCCTCATTACCATCCACCACCCTACCTGAGCTCTCCACAATGCTGCACCTCCATACATCTCTTCCCTCATTACCATCCACCACCCTACCTGAGCTCTCCACAATGCTGCACCTCCATACATCTCCTCCCTCATTAACGTCTACCACCCTACTCGTGCTCTCCACAGTGCTGCACCTCCATACATCTCCTCCCTCATTAACGTCTACCACCCTACTCGTGCTCTCCACAGTGCTGCACCTCCATACGTCTCCTCCCTCATTAACGTCTACCACCCTACTCGTGCTCTCCACAGTGCTGCACCTCCATACATCTCCTCCCTCATTAACGTCTACCACCCTACTCGTGCTCTCCACAGTGCTGCACCTCCATACATCTTCTCCCTCATTAACATCCCCCACCCTACTCGTGCTCTCCACAGTGCTGCACCTCCATACATCTCCTCCCTCATTTCCATCTACCACCCTACTCGTGCTCTCCACAGTGCTGCACCTCCATACATCTTCTCCCTCATTAACGTCTACCACCCTACTCGTGCTCTTCACAGTGCTGCACCTCCATACATCTCCTCCCTCATTAACGTCTACCACCCTACTCGTGCTCTCCACAGTGCTGCACCTCCATACATCTCCTCCCTCATTTCCATCTACCACCCTACTCGTGCTCTCCACAGTGCTGCACCTCCATACATCTCCTCCCTCATTTCCATCTACCACCCTACTCGTGCTCTCCACAGTGCTGCACCTCCATACGTCTCCTCCCTCATTAACGTCTACCACCCTACGCGTGCTCTTCACAGTGCTGCACCTCCATACATCTCCTCCCTCATTACCATCTATCACCCTATTCGTGCTCTCTGTTCTGCCAGTGAGCTAAGATTAAAATCCACCATAATTCGTAACTCTCACTCCCGTCTTCAAGACTTTTCTCGAGCTGCACCTACTCTCTGGAATGCTCTGCCCCGGGATATCAGGTCAATTCCCAACTTCCCTACCTTCAAACGTGCCATAAAAACACATCTTTTCAGCCAGGCTAAGGGCTCTTTCACACTTGCGTTCTTTTCTTCCAGCATAGAGTTCCGTCGTCGGGGCTCTATGCCGGAAGAATCCTGATCAGTTTTATCCTAATGCATTCTGAATGGAGAGAAATCCGTTCAGGATGCATCAGGATGTCTTCAGTTCAGGACTGGAACGTTTTTTGGCCGGAGAAAATACCGCAGCATGCTGCGCTTTTTGCTCCAGCCAAAAATCCTGAACACTTGCCGCAAGGCCGGATCCGGAATGAATGCCCATTGAAAGGCATTAATCCGGATACGGCCTTAAGCTAAACGTCATTTCGGCGCATTGCCGGATCCGACGTTTAGCTTTTTCTGAATGGTTACCATGGCTGCCGGGACGCTAAAGTCCTGGCAGCCATGGTAAAGTGTAGTGGGGAGCGGGGGAGCAGTATACTTACCGTCCGTGCGGCTCCGGGGGCGCTTCAGAGTGACGTCAGGGCGCCCCACGCGCATGGATGACGTGATTGCATGGCACGTCATCCATGCGCATGGGGCGCTCTGACGTCATTCTGGAGCGCCCGGGGAGCCGCACGGACTGTAAGTATACCGCTCCCCGGCTCCCCACTACTACTATGGCAAAAAGGACTTTAATAGCGTCCTGGGTGCCATAGTAACACTGAAAGCATTTTGAAGACGGATCCGTCTTCAAATGCTTTCAGTTCACTTGCGTTTTTCCGGATCCGGCGTGTAATTCCGGCAAATGGAGTACACGCCGGATCCGGACAACGCAAGTGTGAAAGAGGCCTTCTCAAGCTTTCTAAAATGACTCAGTACAAAAATGGCTTGACTACTACATATCACAATCAACTACCTTATGTGTCACTCCCACTTCATCATAGATTGTAAGCTCTTGCGAGCAAGGCCCTCACTCCTAGTGCTGTGTATTAGCCAGTTATGTTGTGATGTATTTTGTTTCCTCCATGAACCCCTGACTTTGCAAAGCGCTGCAGAATATGGTGGTGCTATATAAATGAAGATTATTATTATTATTGGATAGAAAAGTCACCACAAATGTGGCTAATCTGATCTCAACCTGACACAGCAGTGAATCGTCAGGATACATGTTACTCCAATTGTGTTGTGCACATCCTGCCTGGATTTACCTTCTACAGATACAGAAGCTTCAGCTGCATATATAGACCATGCAGACAATGGACGATAATAGACTTCTTTTGTACATTTGTATTTCCCGGCACTTGTCCTGTCTACATTACTAATATGAAATTCCTCATCATCGCTCCCGTCTGTAATGACTTTGTTCTCTTTGTAAAACGTTGTCTGTCCTCCTCTATATCCAGGATAGTGGTGACATCGTAACGTCATCTCATCTCCTTCATAGACATATAGAGGGGTCTGCAGGATGAGCCAATCTGTAATACACAATGAGATAAGACAAGGGGACGTGTATGACCTCTTATCAGTCCTGTTACCTGCTGTGTATAAGACGAGGGGACGTGTATGATCTCTTATCAGTCCTGTTACCTGCTGTGTATAAGACGAGGGGACGTGTATGACCTCTTATCAGCCTGTTACCTGCTGTGTATAAGACGAGGGGACGTGTATGATCTCTTATCAGTCCTGTTACCTGCTGTGTATAAGACGAGGGGACGTGTATGACCTCTTATCAGTCCTGTTACCTGCTGTGTATAAGACGAGGGGACGTGTATGACCTCTTATCAGTCCTGTTACCTGCTGTGTATAAGACGAGGGGACATGTATGATCTCTTATCAGTCCTGTTACCTGCTGTGTATAAGACGAGGGGACGTGTATGATCTCTTATCAGTCCTGTTACCTGCTGTGTATAAGACGAGGGGACGTGTATGATCTCTTATCAGTCCTGTTACCTGCTGTGTATAAGACGAGGGGACGTATATGATCTCTTATCAGTCCTGTTACCTGCTGTGTATAAGACGAGGGGACATGTGTGATCTCTTATCAGTCCTGCTACCTGCTGTGTATAAGACGAGGGGACGTGTATGACCTCTTATCAGTCCTGTTACCTGCTGTGTATAAGACGAGGGGACGTGTATGATCTCTTATCAGTCCTGTTACCTGCTGTGTATAAGACGAGGGGACGTGTATGATCTCTTATCAGTCCTGTTACCTGCTGTGTATAAGACGAGGGGACGTGTATGATCTCTTATCAGTCCTGTTACCTGCTGTGTATAAGACGAGGGGACGTGTATGATCTCTTATCAGTCCTGTTACCTGCTGTGTATAAGACGATAGGACGTGTATGACCTCTTATCAGTCCTGTTACCTGCTGTGTATAAGACGAGAGGACGTGTATGATCTCTTATCAGTCCTGTTACCTGCTGTGTATAAGACGAGAGGACGTGTATGATCTCTTATCAGTCCTATTACCTGCTGTGTATAAGACGAGGGGACGTGTATGATCTCTTATCAGTCCTGTTCCCTGCTGTGTATAAGACGAGGGGACGTGTATGATCTCTTATCAGTCCTGTTACCTGCTGTGTATAAGACGAGGGGACATGTATGATCTCTTATCAGTCCTGTTACCTGCTGTGTATAAGACGATAGGACGTGTATGACCTCTTATCAGTCCTGTTACCTGCTGTGTATAAGACGAGAGGACGTGTATGATCTCTTATCAGTCCTGTTACCTGCTGTGTATAAGACGAGAGGACGTGTATGATCTCTTATCAGTCCTATTACCTGCTGTGTATAAGACGAGGGGACGTGTATGATCTCTTATCAGTCCTGTTCCCTGCTGTGTATAAGACGAGGGGACGTGTATGATCTCTTATCAGTCCTGTTACCTGCTGTGTATAAGACGAGGGGACGTGTATGATCTCTTATCAGTCCTGTTACCTGCTGTGTATAATACGAGGGGACGTGTGTGATCTCTTATCAGTCCTGTTACCTGCTGTGTATAAGACGAGGGGACGTGTGTGATCTCTTATCAGTCCTGTTACCTGCTGTGTATAAGACGAGGGGACGTGTATGATCTCTTATCAGTCCTGTTACCTGCTGTGTATAAGACGAGGGGACGTGTATGATCTCTTATCAGTCCTGTTACCTGCTGTGTATAAGACGAGGGGTCGTGTATGATCTCTTATCAGTCCTGTTACCTGCTGTGTATAAGACGAGGGGACGTGTATGACCTCTTATCAGTCCTGTTACCTGCTGTGTATAAGACGAGGGGACGTGTGTGATCTCTTATCAGTCCTGTTACCTGCTGTGTATAATACGAGGGGACGTGTGTGATCTCTTATCAGTCCTGTTACCTGCTGTGTATAAGACGAGGGGACGTGTGTGATCTCTTATCAGTCCTGTTACCTGCTGTGTATAAGACTAGGGGACGTGTATGATCTCTTATCAGTCCTGTTACCTGCTGTGTATAAGACGAGGGGACGTGTATGATCTCTTATCAGTCCTGTTACCTGCTGTGTATAAGACGAAGGGACGTGTATGATCTCTTATCAGTTCTGTTACCTGCTGTGTATAAGACGAGGGGACGTGTATGATCTCTAATCAGTCCTGTTACCTGCTGTGTATAAGACGAGGAGACGTGTATGATCTCTTATCAGTCCTGTTACCTGCTGTGTATAAGACGAGGGGACGTGTATGATCTCTTATCAGTCCTGTTACCTGCTGTGTATAAGACGAGGGGACGTGTATGATCTCTTATCAGTCCTGTTACCTGCTGTGTATAAGACGAGGGGACGTGTATGATTTCTTATCAGTCCTGTTACCTGCTGTGTATAAGACGAGGGGACGTGTATGATCTCTTATCAGTCCTGTTACCTGCTGTGTATAAGACGAGGGGACGTGTATGATCTCTTATCAGTCCTGTTACCTGCTGTGTATAAGACGAGGGGACGTGTATGACCTCTTATCAGTCCTGCTACCTGCTGTGTATAAGACGAGGGGACGTGTATGATCTCTTATCAGTCCTGTTACCTGCTGTGTATAAGACGAGGAGACGTGTATGATCTCTTATCAGTCCTGTTACCTGCTGTGTATAAGACGAGAGGACGTGTATGACCTCTTATCAGTCCTGTTACCTGCTGTGTATAAGACGAGGGGACGTGTATTACCTCTTATCAGTCCTGTTACCTGCTGTGTATAAGACGAGGGGACGTGTATGATCTCTTATCAGTCCTGTTACCTGCTGTGTATAAGACGAGGGGACGTGTATGATCTCTTATCAGTCCTGTTACCTGCTGTGTATAAGACGAGGGGACGTGTATGATCTCTTATCAGTCCTGTTACCTGCTGTGTATAAGACGAGGGGACGTGTATGATCTCTTATCAGTCCTGTTACCTGCTGTGTATAAGACGAGGGGACATGTATGACCTCTTATCAGTCCTGTTACCTGCTGTGTATAAGACGAGGAGACGTGTATGATCTCTTATCAGTCCTGTTACCTGCTGTGTATAAGACGAGGGGACGTGTATGATCTCTTATCAGTCCTGTTATCTGCTGTGTATAAGACGAGGGGTCGTGTATGATCTCTTCTCAGTCCTGTTACCTGCTGTGTATAAGACGAGGGGACGTGTATGATCTCTTATCAGTCCTGTTACCTGCTGTGTATAAGACGAGGGGACGTGTATGATCTCTTATCAGTCCTGTTACCTGCTGTGTATAAGACGAGGGGACGTGTATGATCTCTTATCAGTCCTGTTACCTGCTGTGTATAAGACGAGGGGACGTGTATGATCTCTTATCAGTCCTGTTATCTGCTGTGTATAAGACGAGGGGTCGTGTGTGATCTCTTATCAGTCCTGTTACCTGCTGTGTATAAGACGAGGGGTCGTGTATGATCTCTTATCAGTCCTGTTACCTGCTGTGTATAAGACGAGGGGACGTGTATGATCTCTTATCAGTCCTGTTACCTGCTGTGTATAAGACGAGGGGACGTGTATGATCTCTTATCAGTCCTGTTACCTGCTGTGTATAAGACGAGGGGACATGTATGATCTCTTATCAGTCCTGTTACCTGCTGTGTGGGCAGCAATCCCAGGAGGGGGAAAGTAGTTGTGATAGTGGCAAAGATGAAGGTGGTATCTTTTTTGGTGGCAGTCCATAATGGAAAATGGAAGTAAAGTCAATGACCAAGCCCGTTTGGATACAATACATAAAGTCTCTCTTTGCTGAATAGATGATGGGAGTTGCAGTACATATAGCAGCAATAGGCACAGTTCTGAGGTATATTCCAGAGTAAGCTTTTCCCAATAACTGTGTATAGGCAGTGAAAATACTAGAAATCCTCCCACAGCCTCTCTCTCTATAGTTCAACCTTCCCAAATAACCACAGGTGTGCAATTTTCATTAACACTTTCTGCAATGCCCAGTCTGCCTGGTACAGATACTAGGGTAGTGAGCTCCAGAGTCAATTAACCCTTTCCACATGCACTAAAGTGTTTTGCCATAAACAAGCGTTACCTTACTGTCTTTATCCAAGCACAGCCTTGAAAGTAGATCTAAACCATTCAAAATGTCAGTTCTCTTTCTCTCAGGGGAAGTCTCTCTGTTCAGTAGGTTTTTTGTTGCATCTTTCAGTCTCGGGATGAAGGTTCCCTGGACTAGGTCTAGCTTTTAGCAGCTCACACTAACATGCCCTTTCTCTGGGCCGGCTCAGCAAGGGGGTGGAACCAGCCCATCACCCGGGCAATTGCACCAAGATTGCCAGTTTTAACTAATTACTGCCCATAGACAACCATTACTGATAACTAGTGCATAAGGGAATTGGTACATTAACAATAAATCACAACATTCACTCTGTAGCAGTTAGTGAACTGGTAGAATTACTCACCATCACGGACATCCAGTCTAGCGGGGTCGCTTATTTCTCCAGTACTGGTCTGACATCCGTAATTTCCACTGTGTGATGTTCCAGCATTTTGTATTGTATAGGATTTTCCACTGTGCACTTGCACATGGTCTTTGTACCATATATACTTCAGATCTTCTCCTCTAGTAGCCTCCACATCACAGGTCATTGTTATAGACTCCGTTGTGAATATCTTCTTGTAGTTTGGAGTGAAGGTCACCACAGGTCTGATGGAGGCTCCTATAAGACATCATGTATTACACTGAGGAATTCTAGACAGTCTTTTCCGAGAACCAATCAGGTGCCAATCAGGGCAATCTCCCCCCCCCCGTTCTTCCTCCCAGTGTCATGTGATCATCCTTCCTTTTTCTCTCTCCTGGTATTTCCCTGCCAATTCTCAAAGTAAAATGGCTCTACGCGTAGTTTTATGTGGTTCGTCAGTAAAACATTGGATTCAGTTTCCTACTACGTTTTTGAGAAATTCGGAACCAATCATTTTAGTTCAGAATCGATTCGCTCATCCTTACCCCGTACATATTAGAATATTGTCAGCCAGCCCCCAAGTTTTTTTCTGGTTGGTGTTTGTAAAAGGCGTTTTCTGGGATTTTCATATTGATGTCTTCTCCTGATTACCAGGTTGGTGAGGGTCTGGCTCCTGGCACCCTGGTAAGCTGTATTAAGAGGTCATGGAGCTGAGCTGCAATACCGGGCACAGCCTCTATGTAATGAAAGGCACTGTGCTGCAAGGAGGACGCGGCACTCACCGGAGCTGTGGTGATCGCCGTAGCTTCCTCAAACAGCTGATCGGTGGAGGTGTCAGGTGTCAGGCCACAACCAATCTCATATTGATGACCTATTTTGAGGGTGAGCCATCAATATGAAAATCCCACAGAAACCTTTGAAGGGAGAACTCGACCGAAAGCCAGAAAACTGAAAAGTACGCTTTTCAGTGAAGGTTTCCTCAACTTTATTGATATAATAAGTCTATGTACATCTTTAATGTAATAGCTACACCAGGCTGGCCCATGTAATGGTAATTACCTGTATGTTAATCCATGTAAAATGCCACAATGGTGAGAACATGGACTAAACCTCCAAGTAGGAACTTACACAGCGCATTGTGTGATACAAGTGACCTCACGGTTCTCCATATATAAGGTTCTATTATAGAGAATAAAGCATGAAAGGATGAAGCTTACCTTCTCGTAGGAGAACCAACCCTGTAAAACAGAAGAGAAGTAGCATTATCAGGTTCATTGGAGGTTGTTGCTACTAGTGTTGAGCGAATCGAAGTTCACAAAGTGGACTTCGATCCGAATTTCAGGGAAAATAAGATTTGCTGCAAAGCCAAATTTTCCTTGTGCTTCGTGGTAACAAATCAAATTTCCCTAAAATGGCGGTAAAAAAAAATTATACTCACCTCATCCATTTGCGTGCGAAGACTCCGCCGATTCCATCTTGATTGAAGATCCAGTGTGAAATCTTGTGCGCGGTGAAGTATGATGTCACCTCGCCGGCCAGTGTGATGATGTTATCACACGCACCGCGTGAGATTTTGCGCTGGATCGGATCTTCAATTAAGATGGCCACAGCGGACTCTTCTTGAGCAAATGGATAAGGTGAGTATTTAAATTCTTCATCATCTCAGATGCCGCGATCAGCTATGAACATGGCATCTGAGGGGTTCAATGACTGGGGAGCAGCAGTGTGAAATTCAGTGAAGCAGCCGAATCAAAGTTTTGAGAACTTTGCTCACCTGTAGTTGCTACCCTTAGTGTAAATGCATAACTAGTATTAGTGTAACCCAACAGGAGGTATAAGACCAGCACAATGTCCACTCACAGATGCTTCTGTAGGTGTAGCTGTTCGTGCTTGGAAATCTAGAGTCGGTTAAACCAAGGTCCACACCAACTATCAGCAATCTCTCCACACCTGCACCCAAAAGAGATATTAACTACTGTACCTTTTTGTTGGCCACTTAAATTAATATTCAGAAACAAATTAGCTTTTTAGGTGGTAAATAAAAGTTAAAGAAACACTATACCTAGAAAGAAAGGGTACAACTACACAGGCAATACTCCTTCCCCTATTGTCAATCTGCAGCATTTTTGGAAACAAATATAGGGGTTGATCTCCTGCTGATCAGTTCAATCTTCACTACAGTCCAGCTGAGGGAGTTGGGCTGAACATTCATTTTGTCCTACTGAAGATTGGGGGGAGGCTCCTGCTGCAGCCAGTTATGGTATGATTGAATGTGCAAGTCCCCTAGGGGGACTTGAAAAGAGTGAAAGAAAAAGGTAAAAAAAAAAAAAAAAAAAGTTTTAAAAAATATATGGAAAAATTAATCTAAAAATGCAAAATACCTCTTTTCCCTATATTAAAAGTAAATAATAAAAAAAATAAGGTTCATAGGCATTACCGCATCCCAAAATACTTGTACTCTTAAAATATGCATATTTTTCCCATGCAGTAATTGCCGTAATGAGGAAAAAAATCTAAATAACTGATTTGCCCTTTTTTGTCAGTTCATCTGCTTCAAAAAAATGTATTAAAATTGATCTAAAAGTCATACACACACAGTACAGCTCACCATTTGGAATTTTTCTAGCTTCCCACTACACTGTAAGTAGTATTAGCGGTGCCATTACAAAGTGCAGCTTTTCCTACAGAAAACAAGCCTTCATATGGCTATATAACCTCAAAAATGTAAGAGCTATGGCTCCAGGAAGGCAGGGAATGAAAAACAAAAATGCAAAAACAGAAAATCGCCTGGTTGGGAAGTGGTTAAAGGCTACATTTTCTTATAATATGTGGTTGTAATTACCTTGGTGAAACAATACTTATTTGTTCATGCAAGTGCACATGTAATAAAGCAGTGACTTTCTGACCAGGGTGGCCTCTCCTCAGGATCAGTGGGGTCTGACACTTTCAACACTCCCCTTCCAACTCTTTTCAGTTAATTTGCTTCACATACAGTGGATATAAAAAGTCTACACACCCCTGTTAAAATGTCAGGTTTCTGTGATGTAAAAAAAAAAAATGAGACAAAGATAAATCAGAACTTTTTCCACCTTTAATGTGACCTATACACTGTACAACTCAATTGAAAAACAAACTGAAATCAGCATGGCACATTTTGGCAAGGCAAGATTTGCCCACTCTTCTTTGCAAAAATACTCCAAATCTGTCAGAGTGCGAGGGCATCTCCTGTGCACAGCCCTCTTCAGATCACCCCACACATTTTCAATCGGATTCAGGTCTGGGCTCTGGCTGGGCCATTCCAAAACTTTCATCTTCTTCTGGTGAAGCCATTCCTTGGTTGATTTGGATGTATGCTTTGGGTCGTTGTCATGCTGATAGATAAGTTCCTCTTCATGTTCAGCTTGAAGTCTGAATGTTTTGTGCCAATATTGACTGGTATTTGGAACTGTTCATGATTCCCTCTAGCTTAACTAAGGCCCCAGTTCCAGCTGAAGAACAACAGCCCCTTGGCATGATGCTGCCACCACCATGCTTCACTGTGGGGATGGTGTTCTTTTGGTGATGTGCAGTGTTGTTTTTGCGCCAAACATATCTTTTGGAATTATGGCCAAAAGTCCAACCTTGGTTTCATTAGACCATAACACCTTTTCCCACATGCTTTTGGGAGACTTCAGATGTGTTTTTGCAAAATGTAGCCTGGCTTGGATGTTTGTCTTCGTAAGAAAAGGCTTTCGTTTTGCCACTCTACCCCATAGCCCAGACATATGAAGAATACAGGAGATTGTTGTCACATGTACCACACAGCCACTACTTGCCAGATATTCCTGCAGTTCCTTTAATGTTGCTGTAGGCCTCTTGGTCGCCTACCAGACCAGTTTTCTTCTTGTCTTTTCATCAATTTTGGAGGGACGTCCAGTTCTTGGTAATGTCACTGTTGTGCCATATTTTCTCCACTTGATGACGGTCTTCACTGTGTTCTATGGTTTATCTAATGCCTTGGAAATTCTTTTGTACCCTTCTCCTGACTGATACCTTTTAACAATGAGATCCCTCTGATGCTTTGGAAGCTCTCTGTGGACCATGGCTTTTGCTGTAGGATGCGACTAAATTTTTTTTTAGGAAAGACCAACTAGAGCAGCTGGACTTTATTTGGGGTTAATCAGAGGCACTTTAAATGATGGCCGGTGTATGTTGACTCCTATTTAACATGATTTTGAATGTGATTGCTTAATTCTGAACACAGCTACATCAACAGGTAAAAGAGGGTGTGCACACTTATGCAACCACATTATTATTATTTTTTTTTGTTTTCTTCCCTCCACCTAAAAGATTTCAATAAATTTTTTTACATCACAGAAACCTGACATTTTAACAGGGGTGTGTAGACTTTTTATGTCCACTGTATTAGTAGAGGATACTAGTAAATCCATATATAAATTAATATATACATAAACACATTCTTCAACTTTCCTAGTGTTGAGCGAATCGGAGTTCACGAAGTGGACTTCGATCCAAATTTCAGGAAAAATTTGATTCGCCGCAAAGCCGAATTTCCTCGTGCTTCGAGATAACGAATCGATTTTTCCTGAAATGGCAATAACATTTTTTAAAAGATCATACTTGCCTCATCCATTTAAGCGCAAATAGGTCACCGTGGCCATTTTGCTTGAAGATCCCATGCAAAATCTAGTGCGCGGTGACTTATGTCGTGATGACATCATCAAGCGTCGCTCAAGATTTCGCGCTGGATCTTAAAGCAAGATGGCCATGGCAGCCTCTTCGCGATCAAATGGACAAGTACAATTATTTTTTATTTTTTGCAAACAGAAAAATGCTTTAATATGGACCTCAGATGCTGCGATCAGCGATGAACGAGGCATCTGAGGGGTTCAATGACAGGAGGCGGTGACAAAGTAATTCTTCACGAAAAATGTTTTCGTAAAATTTGGCAAAGCAGCCAAATCGAATTTTAGAGAACTTCTCTCATCTCTACACTTTCTCTTCCAGAATTTAAAAAAAAAAAAAGAAGAGAAGGAGCCTCCCCTTTTTTCTATATCCATATATATTCTATGCCTTGGTCCCTAGCCGATCAGCTATTGCCTTGTAGCGCTGAGCGCCAGGACTACACAATGATCGTTGCTGGTATCCGGAGCACTTCTACCACTGAAGAGAATGGGAACGGCGCTGCATTTACCAGCTCTGTCCACTATACAATGTTGAGTAGCTGTGGCGTTGGAGCTACGATTAAAAAAAGCGAGGGTGAGGGGTATCGAATCCCCACTAATCTGATACTGAAAGCCTGTCTTGAAGATAAGGCATCAATATCAAAATCCTGGAAATCCCTTTAAAGGGGTTGTCCGAGTGTTTAATACTGATGACCTATCCTCAAGATAGGCCATCAATTTAAGATGGTCAGGGGTCCAATTCCTAGTACCCCTGCCGACAATCTGTTTGAAAAAGCTGCACCACTTCATTAGCGCTTAGTCCTCTTCCTAGGCCAGTGACATCACGTTCATTGGTCAGATGACCAAGTTGCAGCTCAGTCCTATGCAATAGACAGCGCTGTGCTTGGTAATTTTCAAGAAGACCATGGCACTCACAGGAGCACTGTAGCCTCTTCAAACAGCTGATCAACAAGGGTGCTGGGAGTCAGACCTCCACTGATTGGACACTTATGACCTTGGGGGTGTATGCAGTTTCCTCCCGCTGCCCGGCATCCACTATAGGTAAACTAACAATGACGGGATAGCCACCACGATCCAGTATCAGGAACCTCCTGGATGCCCTAGGATAGCCCTGATTCAGGATCACCTACAAGGATGGCCTATCACTAAATAAATGACCAGACTAACATAAGTACAAAAAATAAAAACCAAAATTTTGGCCCTGTTCAATCTAGGGCTCCTCAAGGGGACGAAAAAAGGCAATACGTCACAATCGGTGTCACCAACACATACTCAGCACAGATCTAGTACAGGTTAGTCATGCCCCGGGTGTCAGAACATTGACGATAACAGCTGGGTACATAATTGCTGAATACATATTGTTTAAGCTGATTACATATCATTAAGTCACAAGGATAAGGCTGACTACAGTTATGCTCCCTACGACATCAACAATACAATTACCCCACCAGTGTGATCACAGATGTGACTATATGAGACCCAATGAGCTCTCTAAGTTGAAAATATAGATATAGACGAATATAGAGCTTGTCACGTATATTTCTTTATCCCTCCATTGGAAGTATCAAGGCCTGATCCAGTACTCATCCGATACTAAATACTAGATACCAATCTTATGGGGTGTCACCCCACAACCCGTAGCGTCCCACAGCTAGAACATACTTTTGGCACCCAAGTCATGAAATAATAGATGCATGTTGTACTACCAGGTAGTGGTTAATGCAGATAGATTATTATACACCATTAGGCGGTTAAGGGTGAACATATGCAGTAAAAAAAAAGTCACATGCGTCCGCACTGTAAACAATGGTTACTTGCATGCCGCTAGGGATAGATGTATGTGGTCACAGCGGGATGTCTTCAGGCAGGGATCCGACATGATGTAGGACGGACGCCAGGATTGCGGTAAAGCCAGCGTGTCAGATGGAGTGGAGGGCGGGTCTAATTCCCGGTGAGCGATTTAAATCACATGTACCGCTCCTAGTCAGACCAAGTAGCGCGGGACTTCCTGATGACCAGATCAGATCGAATCACATGACTGGAAAGTTGGCATCATAGTAACCATAGCGCCAACCAGGTTGCAAAATCGCATTGTTAAAGAACAAATCAGAGGGAATTGTATCAGCCTCCACATCTATATAAATTAGCAATATACTGGTCCGATAAATATTTTCAAATCCATGGTAAGATGTAAACAAAATTAAGTATTAGGGTGTTAAAGGATGGGAATTTTTAATTTTTTTTTAAAGATTCACCATAAAGTTTTTATTGCATACAGTGGCAATATATTGATATTAATTCAAATAGAAAAAGACACATGGGGTTAGGCTGGTTGCTCACAGGAAGCATGAAAAATCTATATTTTCGTTGAGGCCTGAAGGGGTGACCATATTAAGAGTATAGGTCCACTTTGACTCTTTTTGCTTTAATAACCTATCAACGTTGTCCCCTCTAATAGATGGTCTAATGGTCTCAATCATAGAGAATGTATTGTTTTGGGATCACCGAGGTGGTGAAGTATCACATGTCTGGATAATGGCTTATCGCGTTTATTCCGAATATCTCCTATGTGTTCCAGAATCCTTTTCTTAAATGCTCTGCAAGTTTTGCCTACATATTTTAGTCCACAGTCACATGGGGCCAGATAAACAACACCCATCGTATTGCAGTTGGCGAAGGAACGGGCCCTAAACATCTTAGTTTGCTTATTATCCGTAAAGGTATCGCCTGTATGAATGTATTGACAGGCTTTACATTTACCACACCTAAATGTGCCAAATTTTCTGTTAGTCAACCATGTACTTTTTATGGGGGTTTCAAAGTGGCTCTGTACTACTGAATTCCCTAAACTCCATCCACGTCTAAAAGTAATAGCCAGGAACTCCGGGAGGACTTCCTCCAAATCTGGATCCATTTTTAACAGAGACCAGTACCGGCCAAGAATTTCCCGGATTTGATGGGATGCCGTATCAAACATCCCTATTATTCGGATCACCTCAGTTTGTTCATTCTTCTCTTTAGATTGGAGAAGTCTACCTCTATCCATGATGTTACCGTTTCCCCACGCCTCATACAGACAGGAATCTGGGTATCCTCTTGGTTTGAAGCGATCAAATAATTTAGACGCTTCCCTAGTAAAGTCATTAGAACCAATAATCTCATCTATTGTAGTGAACTCTCTGTAACCTCCGATTCCCACTTTAATAACAATTAAGAGGTGCAGATACGTTTTGCCAGTTTTATAAATATCCGTAACCCCTTAGGAACAATGCAGTTCTTAACCCCTTCCCGACACATGATGTACTATTACGTCATGGAAGCCATTGCGTTCCCGCAATTTGATGTAATAGCACGTCATGGTGATCGGGCGGGCATCAGAGCGGTGCCCGGGATCACTGCAGGGACTCGGCAGTCCCGGTTAACCGGGCCCCTGCTGTATCCACCGGTATCGCTGTTTACAGCGATGCCGGCGGATTAACCCCTTCTATGCCGCAGTCTGCATTGATCGCGACATAGAAGGGGTTTGTGTCAGGTGAGGGAGCGCATCGAGTCCCCGTGCTGCTGTGGCGGGGACTCGATGTGTAAGAAGGCAGCCCGATGCCGTGCAGAGGCTGCCCAATGCCTTGCATGGCATCGCGACCTGCCTTCTATGGTGCCGAGGAGATCCAGCCTCAGGCTGGGTCTAATAGGCAACCTATTCGTGTCCCATTGGTTTCCCGGAGGGGTGAACCTAAAGACACTAGCAGCATTGCCTGGAGCCACCTTGCTTCGTTGTCCGCATGGGGGTCCAGGTTGTTTTGGCATGGTTGTTCCATCTTTGCTGCGGCAGGTAAGTGTTTGATGTTCCGTTGTTACATTGTGTTCTTACCTGCCGTGCAGTGGTTGCATTGTCTTTCTCCCTGTCAGCTACTGGGCCGCTGGAGACGCCGTTCATCCATGGTGATGGATGAACAGGAGGTCTCTGCCCTGTCACGATGTTGAGGGCGATGCAGGGATTCCTAGACTTTTAGGTTCATGGGTATGAGGCCCCTTACCATTGAAGGCGACTCAGCCAGGAGACTAGGGCTATTTCAGGGAAGCTTTAGGAGGTGACCAGCTCCCTTTTCCCTGCCTATGGCTCAGTACTTGGTGACATTGTATGGTGGGGAGTTTCCCCCACTCGCCACCGTGACAGTAAGCCTCACAAAGTGACTTCAGACCTGAACTGGTCCTTAAAAAGTGGGTTTTGGAAATTTTCTGAAAAATTTCAAGATTTGCTTCCAAACTTTTAAGCCTTGTAACGTCCCCAAAAAATAAAATGTCATTTTCAAAATGATCCAAACATGAAGTAGACATATGGGAAATGTAAAGTAGTAACTATTATATCAGTTATCACTATCTATTATAAAAGTAGAGAAATTGAAGTACAATGTGTCACGAGAAAACAATCTCAGATTGACTTGGATAAGTAAAAGTGTTCCTAAGTTATCACCACATAAAGTGACACATGTCAGATTTGCAAAAAATGGCCTGGGAAGGAAGGTGAAAAAACTGGCCCGGGGTATAAGTGGTTAATATAGTTATCCAGGGATTGAATCTCCCACCATGACTTAAGGAATTCTTTATGCATATATGTCACGGAAGGTGTACAGAAAACTAGAAGACACAAAATGAAGATCCGACTGACTGGATCCGAAACTAAGGAACCAGAGGGTAAGCCCTGTAACAGACCTGGCTCTCTCCCTTACTGCTCAGCCTATGCAAAAATCTCTATGGTAGATGATTGCATATCCTCGTTCCTCGACTGTATGACACCTGAACACCCTATAATAGTGAGGGGACACGACCACCGGCTCCCTACACTTAATACGGAGGGAGTCAGGGTCACCTGGGATCCAGCAAACAGGAAAACACAAATGAATGAACAAACTTATCTGTAGAAGACTCAGTAGTAGCATCCAGCATGCACACACTCCAGGAAGTTGTATAAACCGCAAAAGTGATGCAGTATGGGAAGGGATTTAAAGGGATGCAATCAGTACAACTACATGACAGCTGAGAGAGGCTAACGAGATGAGAAAACGAAAGCAAAACAAAAGGAACCTCAAGCAGGAGGTTCTGAAGAACATCTGTCAGAGCTTCTCAGATGTCTGGTGGTGACAATATTATACAGGTCCCTGAATGTTGTCTTTATTGATGGAGTTGTAGTATTAGTGAATGTTAATTCTTTATCCTAAAAAATCTCATTTGCTTCCAAGAGCGACCTGTCTTTGTCTATTTCTGTACTCAAGAATCCAGCCATTCCTAAGATATTGAGTGTAAATAATATTACAGTTAAATAAGTTGAAAAACAGACTTCACAGCTAGGACAATTACCCGTCAAAGGGTGTAATCATTGAGCTAATATAGTTATCAGAATTTACATATTATCCCTCATAAAACTTAACCTTTATTAGGATTTCAAATTATTAAACCCCCCCCCACCCCAAGGAAAACAAGCCTTATTGATATGTAATCAGCTTAAACAATATGTATTCAGCAATTGACTAGCTTACATAAACAATGTGATCTAGAAATGCATTCAGCACATATTTGAATCTGGACATATAGTGATTATGTACCCAGCTGTTATCGTCAATGTTCTGACACACGGGGCATGACTAACCTGTACTAGATCTGTGCTGAGTATGTGTTGGTGACACCGATTGTGACGTATTGCCTTTTTTCGTCCCCTTGAGGAGCCCTAGATTGAAGAGGGCGAAAGGCGTTTGAACTTGGGACCATATATAAAGAGATTTGATATAAATATATATATATATATATATACTATTTTACCAACAGCCATCATAACCACAGATGGATGGACAACTTTGATTACATGGTTGTACCATTGAAGCTTTAGTTGCGGTATTTTTGGTATTTATTGACTGTGTTCACATTTTCATTTATCACAAGTGCACAATTTTGGTTTTTGTACTCATGTTAGTCTGGTCATTTATTTAGTGATAGGCCATCTTTGTAGGTGATCCTGAATCAGGGCTATCCTAGGGCATCCAGGAGGTTCATGATACGGGATCGCCCCTATCGGGGTGGCTATTCTGTCATTGTAGGCAGGGTATACAGTCTCAGGGCCACATATAGGGACAGTGCCCGAGTTTTTCATCATCACTCTTCCTACAAGACGATCAACTAAACTACATCTGACCGTGATAACAGTGTCTAATTTTTGTTTTGGGTTGTTTTCCTTGGGGGGGGGGGGGAGATGTTTAATAATATAAATCCTAATAAAGGTTATGTTTTATAAGGGATAATCTGTGAATTCCAATAGGCAGTGATCAGTAGCACAGTGTCAGTGTCACGGGCTAGCAGGCAATGTGTACTGTGTTTAAAAGCTACAATATAGTAACACTGCAGCGAGTGCGCGCTGACACCGTGTTATTTTATATCAGGGTATAGTGAGGCAATTTATCTATTAGGTATTTATTTCCTGATAGTAAACAGTTACTGTGATATAACAGTGCCCCCCCCCCCACCAGTTGGGGCACACCCTAGCCGGAGTCACTATTTCTAAGAGTGTTGGATTCCAATTTTTTATTTAACTGTACAATAAAGGATTATTATTATAATGTTAACGTTCTGTTCAGGCAGTGTTAGTATGTTCCTACATAGGCCAGCTTTTCTTCTTTTATTCCCATAAGGTGTAGTTACTGTGTTTGCGTATCTTTTGCTTATTATTTCATCTCCATTCTGAAGCCAGGCTGTCCATGAACGAGGACATGTATTTCTGTCCATCAGACACAGGGACAGGACTTGTGAAGTTTATCAGAGCCTGAAATGAGCCATGCACTTGTAAGCCGGACAAGATCAGGACAAGAATCAGCCTCTACCAATGGAACATACTGACTAATACCACCGTGAGAGAGTGGCCAAGAGTGATACCATTTCCAGCAATATGTGGTCATGATAAATATAGCTATGTCCTCCATAACTCCAGTTTTAAAAAGCTGAAACCAGATCTTACAAGCCCAATATATGTGACTAGTACATAGTAATGCAGTTAAAGGGCGAGTGTGCACATATGACATTATGCACAGTGATATATATGATGGGACATAGGCTGCAGCTAGTAACTTGCAGTTATGGCCTCTATTTATATGACATTATTGCACCCCCTCTTGCTGCTCACCATCAGATCGGGACTGAAATACATGAAGATCTTGGTACTTACAGAGTAAGAACACGGATGTCTCTGGGGACATGATGGATGGACGGAGACAATGGTGTCGAGTGTAAAAGGAGAAGTTGATTTTTGTCAGTATCTTCTTGTAAGGAAGTAAGGGGGGGGGGTATCTACATCGTTCCCGTAGAAGTGAAAGAAGCGGTGCACCGACATGCACACTATGGTTCTATTCAGAATTGAAGCTTGTCCCCCCTATTCTCAGGTCGATGTGGGGTCTTAATGGTTGGACCACCTGCAATTCCATATTTATTATCTATTCTGTGTATAGGTAATAAATACATTTTGTGGGTTAACGCCTTTAATAAACCACAGTAAATTATAGTATTAAGCAGTAAAGCAGTTAGTTTATATGCATTCAGCAATATAGTTAGTGAACCTAAATAGATAGGTAGATAGTCTAACACCTGTTAGTTGGCATACTTGGGGTGCATTTACACAACTGTATTTTGAGGTCCGCAAAATGAGGATCTGCAAAAAAAACTGACGACGTCCCTGTTGCATCCGTTTTTTTGCGGATACATTGTAACAATGCCTATTCTTTTCCGCAAAACGTACGGTAAAACTGCGGATCGGATGCGGACCAAAAATACGTTCATGTGAATGGGCCTCATGCTACAAATGTGCACCACAAATTTGGCAAATTTTTTAGCCCACATTACTGCATCTTAAGCCCCGTTTCTGGTGGCCACACGCCTTCACAATGAAGTCACGGCCCGACCAAGCAATGAAAAAATAGCTTGGTCTCTAAGTGGCAAAATGAATACGGGGAAGGGGTAAAGCAAACCCTTCATCCAACCAGTATCTGAGTTAAAATGGAAGAAAGGTTCACAGTGATGAATTGTGGGCAGTGTGCTTCAGGGGTTTGGAGTATAGTGACCTGGAACGAGTGTACTTTGGAGTCTGGACATTTGTGGCCATCTGCCCTTATTACTGCTACCAGCATCCTACTTTATTGCACTTTGAAGGGTTAACTTGCAGTATGATTTATGTTTCATAATGTTGAACTGCATTTTATATGTTTATGGTAATAGATCCTGTTCATTTGCATTGTTATTGGACTGTATTTGCACTGCAGTGTGGAAAGGTTAATGCACAAGCCAGCTAATACTGAGAGACTTTGAGACTTTCCAGTCTATGCATTGAGAAGCTAGTAGTTGTTACCATAAGGGACTATGAAATGTCAGGGAACAGAGAGGAAGGAAAGAGGGTGCACTCTGACTCCACCCACAACCCCTGTCCCTGCCTACTTACACTACCCGCCCCAGGCGACGGGGCGTAACTGGGAGACGCTCCCTTACTTACATAAGTGCATAGAGGAAAGATACGGAAGGTCAACAAGCCAAGGGTCAGAACCAGAAGAAGCGGGAGTACAAATGGAGCAGGCAAATGTAAAGTCAACAGTCAGAGCCGAGGTCAATCCAGGAGAGCAAATACATACAAAGGATGAGACGAAGTCGGGGTCAAAGAATGAGTCAAGGTCACAAGGTCAGGAAGTCAATCAGAACAAGCAGCCGCAGACTAGAACCAAGGAACAAGGAAGCACCAATGGACCAGTATCACAGGCAACCTGTAGCCAGCAGGCTGCCTGTATTTATAGTGGGGAGTGAGGGTCATGTGACGTGGCCAGCGTCACATGACCGACAGACAGGCAAGTCGAGCACCGAGTGATCAGCTCGGTGCTCAAGGCAGACCTAGGAGCAGGGAGCCTCCCAGCTAGCAAAGCCGCCCTGGGAACAAGGCCGAACACAGATCCTCGCTCCCGAAGCTAAGCAGCAGGTCTGCGGCTGATGGGAGACAGAGTGCGCCTTCGCGCCCCGTTACAGAAGAGCTGAGTTTTGTTGGAAAAAAACAGACACAATGATCTTTTGACTGGTTTTACCCTGCCAGACAGCTGCCATATTTTTCGCCCCATTAGACGCACTTTTTCTCCCCCAAAAGTGGGGGGGAAATGGCAGTGTGTCTTATGGGGCGAATGCTTCCATTTTTACTCTGCTAACACTGATATATTGCGGGCCGCGATGCTGCACAATCAGCAGGGAGGGAGGAGCGGCTGGAGGCTGGCAACTGCTGTTGGAATCGCAGCGGGCCCCGCACACAGCAGTATTCATATATAAAAGTGTAGGCAATCCATAAGTAAAGTGTAGGCAATCCATATGTAAAGTGTAGGCAATCCATATGTAAAGTGTAGGCAATCCATATGTAAAGTGTAGGCAATCCATATGTAAAGTGTAGGCAATCCATATGTAAAGTGTAGGTAATCCATATGTAAAGTGTAGGCAATCCATATGTAAAGTGTAGGCAATCCATATGTAAAGTGTAGGAAATCCATATGTAAAGTTTAGCAATCCTCTGCGGTAGCGCAATCCATGTAGTACTCACTATGAAACTCCCGTACTAGCAGGCAGGCTGGCCGGTCACTCCCTTCGTCACGCGCACGCTTCGCCTGCTTCATAAATAAAGTGGGACGATGTGCGTAATGAAGGGAGTGACCGGCCAGCCTGCCTGCTAGTACGGGAGTTTCATAGTGAGTACTACATGGATTGCGCTACCGCAGAGGATTGCTATACTTTACATATGGATTGCCTACACTTTACATATTAATACTGCTGTGTGCGGGGCTCGGAGTAATAGAGTACAGTGACTGCACCGGCCTCCGCCACTATTTCAACACCAGTTGCCAGCCTCCACCCCCTGTATTGGGGGTCACTATTTACACAGGGACACTGTTATGGGGGAGGGTGTAATCCACAGATCCCCATAACAGTGCGTCATCCACAGATCCCATAACAGTGCCATCCGCAGATCCCCCCATAACAGTGCCATCCGCAGATCCCCCATAACAGTGTGTCATCCACAGATCCCCCATAATAGTGTCATCCACAGATCCCCCATAATAGTGTCATCCACAGATCCCCCATAATAGTGTCATCCACAGATCCCCCATAATAGTGTCATCCACAGATCCCCCATAACAATGCCATCCGCAGATCCCCCATAACAGTGCCATCCGCAGATCCCCCATAACAGTGTCATCCACAGATCCCCCATAATAGTGTCATCCACAGACCACCATAATAGTGTCATCCACAGACCACCATTAGTTCAAAACCCACCAAAAGCACACCTTTTGGTTAAAAATATATATTTTTTTATTTTCCTCTTCAAAAACCTAGGTGCGTCTTATAGGGTGAAAAATAAGATTTTTGTCCAAAAATTGCTTGCATTGGCTTGTATTAAAGCACAGTACAAGTCTATGGCAGCCGTGAACTGCAACATTGTTTCTGTTAGGCTGTGCTTCTCCAGCTTCACCCCTCCCATCAGATCAAACGATCAAAATAGAGCAGTCAGATCCCCTAGAGGTCTGCAGTTAGGGACCAGTGTTTAGCTGCAGAGACTGTGCCAGACTGCACGAGTGACCAGAAGAAGTCAATGAAATGTGGGTACTCTACCTGACAATTGAGCCGCAAACCCTGGGCCACCAGCTCTTTGGCCAGGGTAGCAGCTAGACATTGAACCCCCTCAGTTGCATTGCTGATCTGACATGAGGCATTTCAGGGGTTAATCTGGTGTAAATAAAAAAAAAGCATATTCACCTCGCGGAGAAGCAGCTGCTGCCATCCTGATCGAAGAAACCGCGCAAAATCTCAAGCGGTGAGGTTATGACGTCTCCGGCCCGGCCAGTGCACCAGTATGTTGTTTTTTCACCACCATTTCAAGAAAAATTGATTCGTTACCACGAAGCGCAAGGAAATTCGGCTTTGTGGCGAGTTGAATTTTTCCTGAAATTCGGATCTAAGTCCACTTCATTAACTTCGATTTACTCAACACTAGTGGCGGACTTCTGAGAGAGAAGCACAGCTATCTCAGAGCTGTCCTCAGCATGAACCCTTCTTGTGCCCGGGAGGAGGCTGGCAGTGTTCCCTGTAAGCTGTGCGGCCGCACAGCTTCCTTTATGCCTCCGCTCAGGACCCGCTCACCGCCGCAGCCCGGACTTCAGGTGTATGCAATTGCGGATTATAATAGGGCGTTTGGATCGGCAGCCCCCGGCCCCAAACGCCCATGTGCCATTACATAATATTTTCACATTCTTACATGTATACGCAGCGATAAAAACAGCCGGGCCCAGAGTGGAAGGAAGAGGGGAAAGGAAGTGAGGGGGAGGGGCTTACGTCACTGCACAGCTCCTCCAATCAGGTGGCAGATAAATTCCCGCCGTACCGGCCCCTCTCTTCTTCAGCTTCAATGGAATATTTGTCCCAGCGCCAGCTTTTTCTTCACCCCGTGGCGTGCTGGGCGCCTGTGAAGAAGAGGCAGGGCAGAGCAGCAGTGACAGCTAGAGAATTGTGTGCCCAGCGGCCGCTGCCATGTTGGGCAGAGCCAAAGCTGTAAACAGAGCACCTCTTCAAATACTGACAGTGGGATTAAGGATCCATTCACACGTCCGTAGTGTATTGCGGATCCACAATACACCCAGCCGGCACCCCCCATAGAACTGCCTATTCTTGCCCGCAATTGCGGAAAAGGATAGGACATGTTCTATTTTTTTTCGGAGCTGCGGACTGGAAGTTTGGGGCCACGCTCCGGAAAGGAGGATGCAGACAGCACACTGTGTGCTGTCCGCATCCATTCCTGCCCCATAGAGAATGAATGGGTCCGCACCTGTTCTGGATAATTGCGGAACGGGTGCAGACACATTCTACAGATGTGTGAATGGACCCTATTCTACACTGTCGCTACATTACTATTCTGTCTCGGAGTGAGACAGCCAGGCCAGCCCCCACTTATATTCTTATAGGAGAACAGCAGCGCGGGAAAAGAGGAGGGGACGGCATGTTCTTAGACCGAGCCCCCGGCCAAAGTGTGGAAGTGGCGTCCGAGATCCCCAAGGGCCAAGCCAAGTAATTGTAAGTTTTTATGTGGAATATGTTTATGTTATACACATATCGCCTACACTGTGCCACACAATATACAGTATACCGCTACACTGTGCCCCACAATATACAGTATACCGCTACACTGTGCCACACAATATACAGTATACCGCTACACTGTGCCACACAATATACAGTAAACCTCTACACTGTGCCCCACAATATACAGTATACCGCTACACTGTGCCCCACAATATACAGTATACTGCTACACTGTGCCCCACAATATACAGTATACCGCTACATTGTGCCACACAATATACAGTAAACCTCTACACTGTGCCCCACAATATACAGTATACCGCTACACTGTGCCACACAATATACAGTATACCTCTACACTGTGCCACACAATATACAGTATACCGCTACACTGTGCCACACAATATACAGTATACCTCTACACTGTGCCACACAATATACAGTATACCGCTACACTGTGCCCCACAATATACAGTATACCTCTACACTGTGCCCCACAATATACAGTATACCGCTACACTGTGCCACACAATGTACAGTATACCGCTACACTGTGCCACACAATATACAGTATACCTCTACACTGTGCCCCACAATATACAGTATACCTCTACACTGTGCCCCACAATATACAGTATACCTCTACACTGTGCCACACAATATACAGTATCCCTACACTGTGCCACACAATATACAGTATACCGCTACACTGTGCCCCACAATACACAGTATACCTCTACACTGTGCCACAATATACAGTATACGCTACACTGTGCCCCACAATATACAGTATGCCTCTACATTGTGCCACACAATATACAGTACCGCTACACTGTGCCCCACAATATACAGTATACCTCTACACTGTGCCACACAATATACAGTATACCTCTACACTGTGCCACACAATATACAGTATACCGCTACACTGTGCCCCACAATACACAGTATACCTCTACACTGTGCCACACAATATACAGTATACCGCTACACTGTGCCCCACAATATACAGTATACCTCTACACTGTGCCCCACAATATACAGTATACCGCTACACTGTGCCACACAATATACAGTAAACCTCTACACTGTGCCCCACAATATACAGTATACCTCTACACTGTGCCACACAATATACCGCTACACTGTGTAGGGGTTATACTGTTTATTGTACAGCGTGGCGCAGGGGTTATATTGTCCGGCATGGTGTAACTATGCTGTATAATATACATTATAATCCCTGCACCATGATGTACAATATACATTATAATTCCTGCACCATGCTGTACAATATACATTATAATCCCTGCACCATGCCGTACAATATACATTATAATCCCTGCACCATGCTGTACAATATACATTATAATCCCTGCACCATGCTGTATAATATATATTATAATCCCTGCACCATGATGTACAATATACATTATAATCCCTGCACCATGCCGTACAATATTCATTATAATCCCTGCACCATGCTGTATAATATACAGTATAATCCCTGCACCATGCTGTATAATATACATTATAATCCCTGCACCATGATGTACAATATACATTATAATTCCTGCACCATGCTGTACAATATACATTATAATCCTTGCACCATGCTGTATAATATACATTATAATCCCGGCACCATGCCGTACAATATACATTATAATCCCTGCACCATGCTGTACAATATACATTATAATCCCTGCACCATGCCGTACAATATACATTATAATCTCTGCACCATGCTGTATAATATACAGTATAATCCCTGCACCATGCTGTACAATATACATTATAATCCCTGCACCATACCGTACAATATACATTATAATCTCTGCACCATGCTGTATAATATACATTATAATCCCTGCACCATGCCATACAATATACATTATAATCCATACATCATGCTGTACAATATACATTATAATCCCTGCACCATGCTGTGTAATATACATTATAATCCCTGCACCATGCTGTGTAATATACATTATAATCCCTACACCATGCTGTGTAATATACAGTATAATCCCCGCACCATGCTGTGTAATATACAGTATAATCCCTGCACATGCCGTACAATATACATTATAATCCCTGCACCATGCCGTACAATATTCATTATAATCCCTGCCCCATGCTGTGTAATATACATTATAATCCATACATCATGCTGTACAATATACATTATAATCCCTGCACTATGCTGTACAATATACATTATAATCCCTGCACCATGCTGTACAGTATACATTATAATCCCTGCACAATGCTGTACAATATACATTATAATCCCTGCACCATGCTGTATAATATACATTATAATCCCTGCACCATGCTGTACAATATACAGTATAATCCATACATCATGCTGTACAATATACATTATAATCCCTGCACCATGCTGTATAATATACATTATAATCCCTGCACCATGCTGTACAATATACATTATAATCCCTGCACCATGCTGTACAATATACATTATAATCCCTGCACCATGCTGTACAATATACATTATAATCCCTGCACCATGCTGTATAATATACATTATAATCCCTGCACCATGCTGTATAATATACATTATAATCCCTGCACCATGCCGTATAATATACATTATAATCCATACACCATGCCATTCAATATACAGTATAACACCTTCACTGTGGGGTTATTGTGTATATTGTACAGCATGGTGTATGGATTATAATGTATATTATACAGCATGGTGCAGGGATTATAATGTATACAGTGATCCCTCAAGATACAATGGCCTCAGGATACAATATTTTCAACATGTAATGTCCCAGACTCGGATCCAGTCAATCATGGTGGTTAATGCAGCTGTTCGGCCAACTACAGCTCCATCATCGGCCTCAGTATATCCCATGTGTACATGGGTGAATGTGCTGCCAAAAAGAACTGCCGATTTTTAATGTCTAATACGGTAACATAGGTTTTTAGTGTTCAATCGTTTTTCGGGAGGTTGGTGGCATATTAAGTGGTTAATTCTCTACTTCCTTCACTTTAAAATATTAATAGGCAGGCTTATTAAGTTCCCTAAACTGACTCTTGCCCGTTAGCCCCCCCCCCTCATTCTTCAGAAACGAGTGCTATCCCCACACTCAATGTACTAGCTCATGCAGCTCCGTCTGCACTACTCTATCTAGTACAAAAATGGTTGGACCACTTTATAACCCCATTTTATCTTTTGTGTCACGCCCCCATCTCCTCATAGATTGTAAGCTCTTGCGAGCAGGGTGCTATATATCGTAGATAAAGATTATTACTATGGTAATTTTGATTTTCCACCAAATACAGAAAAGTAGAACAGACTAAAATGTCTCATTTGAGATTTTGGGGGTACTATCTCAGCTTGGGGAGAGAGCACCTTAATCGGCTTGAGGAGACTTCTAGGCTATACATGCTCCTCTGGATTTCTGGGAAGGAAGGGATGCAAATGAGCTCTTAACCAGCTCTGCCTCTGATGCCACCAGATGTAAGGCAGCTGTCCTATAAGTCAATGTTCAAGCCTTTAACTTGGCCTTGAGACATGATTTGGATATTAAATAAGCCAGCACCTCATATGCAACCTCTACATACTCTAAAGCGCAAAGAATGTCAGCCATATTGGTCGTCATCCAATGAACTCTAGTTTTTGTAGAGGTCGTAGAACCTGATTTTAAATATTCACAGCAATCTACGAAGAACACTTAGGCCTCTTTCACACAGGCGAGATTTCCACGCGGGTGCAATGCGTGAGGTGACCGCATTGCACCCGCACTGAATCCGGACCCATTCACTTCTATGGGGCTGTGCACATGAGCGGTGATTTTCACGCATCACTTGTGCGTTACGTGAAAATCTCAGCATGCTCTATATTCTGCGTTTTTCATGCAACGCAGGCCCCATAGAAGTGAATGGGGCTGCATGAAAATCGCAAGCAAGTGCGGATGCGGTTTTCACACACAGTTGCTAGGAGACGATCGGGATGGGGACCCGATCTTTATTATTTTCCCTTATAACATGGTTATAAGGGAAAATAATAGCATTCTGAATACAGAATGCATAGTACAATAGGGCTGGAGGGGTTAAAAAATAAATAAATAATAATTTAACTCACCTTAATCCACTTGTTTGCGCAGCCGGCATCTCTTCTGTCTTCTTCTTTGAGGAATAGGACCATTGATGACATCACTACGCTCATCACATGGTCCATCACCTTGGTAAAAGATCATGTGACGGACCATGTGATGAGCGCAGTGACGTCATCAAAGGTCCTATTCCTCAAAGAAGAAGACAGAAGAGATGCCGGCTGCGCGAACAAGTGGATTAAGGTGAGTTAAATTTTTTATTTTATTTTTAACCCCTCCAGCGCTATTGTACTATGCGTTCTGTATTCAGAATGCTATTATTTTCCTTTATAACCATGTTATAAGGGGAAATAATACAATCTACACAACCTTGAAGCCAAACCTGAACTTCTGTGAAGAAGTTCGGGTCTGGGTACCACATTCAGATTTTTTATCACGTGCGTGCAAAACACATTGCACTCGCTCGATAAAAACTGAACAACGGAACGCAATCGCAGTAAAAACTGACTGCAATTGGGTAACTACTCGCGCGGGTTTGCCGCAACGCATTCGGACACGCTCGTGTGAAAGAGGCCTTACATGGCTGATAGATAAACATCATGGAGAGCAGCAAACGCAGCAGCATCTTCATAGCTTTGTAATGAAATGAGAATTTCTGAGACAGGATGTGGAGACTAGAAGGAGCTTAGCAACATCTACAGGGACTACCACAGGAAGTTACTACAGTACATGAAGTGTACTTCTTACAGTGTGTCTGACAGTGTAAGGGATTAGGTATCTTCACCTGGCATTTTCTGAGATTTACCAAGTCTGCTTTAACTAGTGACCATACTGCCTAAGTCTAACAACGCCCCCACATTTTTACCTTCCACAGTAATAGTGCACATTTGTTTCTCACCCCCATTATTTGGTAATGCAGCACACGCAAGCTGAGCATACAGAAACAAGCGGCGGTTTATATATGAGGCATCACATTGCATTGGTTCACCATACACCAGGCAATTGGCAACAATATGACCTGTCATTTGACAGCGGAAGCATTTGATTAAGTCCTTACTGAGTCTCTTATAGGCCACGGACCTCCTAGAGGCTGGGCCTTCAGTATCTCCACTGGCATGTACAAACATTTTAGATCTGCCAACCTCCTTTTCCCTTGGAGCAGTCTTACCAGGAGGTCCTGAAGATCTCTGACATGGGGCTAGTGGGTGCTGGGGCAAACCCATCAGCTCCTCAGCTGCTGTGTACCTCTCCACTATTTGGTCAGCATTTTTGGGGTCTCCATGGTTCACCCACTTGCGCAAGGTAACAGGTACCTGGTCCATTACCATCCGTTCTACCATCTGTGAGCCCGTTAGCATCTCTGGCTGCAACCACTTCTTGGTAAGGTGAATGAGGTCGTGCATTTGAGAGCGTGGAGGTTAGTCCATGTTGTAGACCCAGTTGTGCACACGCTGCGCGCGGACAGAAACAATAACTCCAAGGCGTGTTAGAATCTCCTTTTTGAGTTTGTCATAGTCCATAGCATCCCAAGTTTCCAGGTCAAAATATGCTTTTTGGGGTTCCCTGAAAGAAAAGGTGCCAAAAGTCCTGTCCACTGTTCCTTTGGCCAACCCTCTCGTTCAAAGGTTGTGAGGTATGCTTCCACATCATCTGCTGTTGTCATCTTTCATAGAAAATGGCTAGCCCTTATGGAGGTCTGAGTAGCATCTGCAATACCTGGGACCCGTTGCTGCACAACCACTTTTATGGTCTCCCGGTCTTTTCTTTGCGCCTCCTGTGCAGACTCCAGTTGAGCCTGCAGCTTGTTTCCTCCAGAGTCCTTTGCTGCACTCTGATAGCCTCCCGCTGCACTCCGGTAGCCTACTGTTGAGATGCAAAATCTTGCAACACAGCTATAACTACATCCTCGATTTTCCGAGGTGCAGAGAAACAATCTTTGGTGCATTGCAATAAAAGGTACTCCAGTCCTTAAAATTTTCCAGTTTCGTTATTTTGTGCTAAAATTTGTGCCTAAAGCCTCCTCCACCAATTGTAAGGGATTAGGTAGCAGGGATGTCATCTCCTGGGTAGACAGGCACACAGTAGAAATTTCAGTCCAAGCAGCAGGAAGTTCGTGTAACTGACCTCAGCCAGTTTTATTGTCAGATTGAGGTACAGAACATAAAATAAAATTTAACAAACAGAATCCTCTGCCTGTCCGGCTTTAACTATACAGCGTGAATCCTCAATAACCCAGTGCAGGCCTAATACCGGGCACCAAACAAGTCCATAGCTCCTGAAGTGCTCTCACAGGCTCCAAGCAGATGATCTGTTCCCAGGCTGAGAGCAAAGAAGTGACTGGGCTCCTGACTTAAATAAGGCCAGCACACCCGGACTGTCCGGATGGAGTGGCGGCCCACCCTTCTCTCCCCACTCCAGCAGGCCCTGAAAGCGGGTTTTCAACAAACCCTAACAGACAACAGCAGATGTCTGCCATTCACATACCCTGGTTGCTTTTCAATAAAACCATGAAGTGAGGAACCTTGGACAAACATATACCCCATCCACCACTTCTTCAGACACTCTGTCACCCCCCCTGTTTTAGACCCGGGGCTGGAACACATCTGGACACAAGATTCTGGATAATGCATACGCATTTCCCATTTGGTTTCCTGGCCTGTACTCCTGTAAGGCTAAGAACCATCTTGTGACCCTCCTATTCTTCTCCTTATTTTCACACATTCATTTGAGGGGAGCGTGATCGGTGACTAATTCAAAATGACGACCGAGTAGGTAATAGCAGAGTGCTTCCAGGGCCCATTTAATGGCTAAGCACTCTTTTTCAATGATCACATATTTTCTCTCATGGTCATTGAGCTTTCTCCTTAAGTACAGGGTGTTCTTCACTATCCCGTACCTGTGACAGTAACGCCCACAGTCCCACATCAGATGCATCAGTTTGAAGGACAAACCCTTTTCTAAAATCCAGGTTATCAGCCCCGGCTGAGCACACAGAAATTATTTTTCAGCCTCTGATGTCCACTTGATCATAAGTCTTTACCTTTTGTCAGGTCTGTCAAAGGGACTGCAATGGAGGCAAAATTTGGTATAAACCTTCTTTAGTAGCCTGTAAACCCCACAAAAGCACGGACTTACTTCTTGTTTACAGGCTGAGGCCATCTTTGTATAGCTTTAATTTTATTTATCTGAGGCTTTACAAGGCCACGGCCTATTTTGTAACCCAGATACTTGGCCTCCTCCAGACCAATGGCACATTTTTTGGGATTGGCTGTGAAACCTGCCTCACACAGGGAATCGTTAACCGCCTGCACTCTGGGTAGATGGGATTCCCAGTCTGGACTTTGCATTATTATGTCATCCAGATATGCTGCAACATACCGTCTGTGGGGTCTTAAAATTTTATCCATTACCCTCTGAAAAGTTGCAGGTGTTCCATGCAAACCAAATGGTAAGACAACATAATGGAACAGACCATCTGGAGTTGCAAAGGCAGTTTTCTCTTTGACCTCTTCTGTCAGCAGTGTTTGCCAGTACCCTTTGGTTAAATCTAGAGTGGTAATATACCGGACATTAGCGAGCAGGTCAATGAGCTTGTGGCATCGGGTAAGCATCAAACTTGGATATAGAGTTCAGCTTATGGAGGTCATTGCAAAACCTCCAGCTACGGTCTGGTTTTGGAATAAGAACTATGGGGCTGGACCTTTGGCTATGGGACTCTTCAATTACTCCAGGTTCCAAGATTTTCCTCACCTCCTCAGAAACAACCCCTATCCTGGCCTCCGATATTCTTTATGGCCACAGCTTAACCTTTTCACCAGGTTCAGTAAAGATGTCATGCTTAATGAAAGAGGTGCGACCTGGGACTTCAGAGAAAAAGTCCCTATTCTTAAAGAGGAACCCTTTCACTTCTACCTTTTGGGTCTGTGAAAGGGAGTCAGATACTGTTACCTCTGACAACAAGGGATTCTCAGAGCACAGCTACTCTGAAGGGAATGAGGTGTCTGCAGCCAGTGATAGTCGATCTTTCCATGGTTTCATAAGATTAATATGGTACACTACTTGCTCGGGCTTCCTCTTACCAGGCTGACGAATGTATTTTTTCTATGACCTCAAAGGGTCGTTGCCACTAGGGATAAGTACCAGAACCCGGTCCCCTGGGGCAAAAGTACGTCTTCAGCATCATCGTCCTTACAGCAAAGAAGCCTTATAATTAGTCCTAGTCCACACTTCAGTGATTTCCATCAGTGATTTGTAAACCAAAACCAGGAATGGAGTCTCCATTGATAAAGGTAAAATGGAAACATCTGCCCTTGTTCAGTGTTTTGGACCACACCTTGTTTTGTCCTAGAATCACTGATGGAAACCAGCTGTCACCAGGATCTTCAGCCCAGTTAACCAGATACTTCAAGTAGACAATGAAAGGTAGATCACCTTTCTGACAGTATTCCCCGGGGATGACCGCTGTGTGCATTCCTCCATGTTATATTCACATCTCGTATGTCTGCTGTACATAACAAACCCAGTGAACAAGTGTCATTCCTGGTGAGGCTATGGTTGATCTTGATGTCTCTTGATGATAATTTCTCTTTGTAAAATACATATAAATACACAGTAATAATACTTTTATACAGTAATTACAAAAAACAAAATGGCTGCACACCGTTATATATACAAACAATAGAGCTAAGAAATGGGTGTCATTCTAGATAAAAAGTGGTACAATACCGACTATAAATGAATAATGGAAGCTCTTAGTGCACATACGTGTCGGGCCCATCTACCAGGTGTCAAGGTGGCTTCCGCAGATGGGTCCCTATTAGAGTTGAGCGAACACCTGGATGTTCGGGTTCGAGAAGTTCGGCCGAACATCCCGGAAATGTTCGGGTTCGGGATCCGAACCCGATCCGAACTTCGTCCCGAACCCGAACCCCATTGAAGTCAATGGGGACCCGAACTTTTCGGCACTAAAAAGGCTGTAAAACAGCCCAGGAAAGAGCTAGAGGGCTGCAAAAGGCAGCAACATGTAGGTAAATCCCCTGCAAACAAATGTGGATAGGGAAATGAATTAAAATAAAAATTAAATAAATAAAAATTAACCAAAATCAATTGGAGAGAGGTTCCATAGCAGAGAATCTGGCTTCCCGTCACCCACCACTGGAACAGTCCATTCTCAGATATTTAGGCCCCGGCACCCAGGCAGAGGAGAGAGGTCCCGTAACAGAGAATCTGTCTTCATGTCAGCAGAGAATTAGTCTGCATGTCATAGCAGAGAATGAGGCTTCACGTCAGCCACCACTGCAACAGTCCATTGGCATATATTTAGGCCCAGCACCCAGGCAGAGGAGAGAGGTCCCGTAACAGACAATCTGTCTTCATGTCAGCAGAGAATTAGTCTGCATGTCATAGCAGAGAATGAGGCTTCACGTCAGCCACCACTGCAACAGTCCATTGGCATATATTTAGGCCCAGCACCCAGGCAGAGGAGAGAGGTCCCGTAACAGACAATCTGGCTTCATGTCAGCAGAGAATCAGTCTGCATGTCATAGCAGAGAATCAGGCTTCACGTCACCCACCACTGCAACAGTCCATTGTCATAAATTTAGGCCCAGCACTAGTGTTGAGCGGCATGTCCCATATTCGAATTCGCGAAATTTTGTGAATATTCGAAAGAATATTCGTAAAATATTCGCGATTATTCAAATTCGTTATTATTTCGCATATGCGATAATTCGAATTTTCGCATCGCATAATACATATGCTATGCAAAATTCACATGTGCGCTAATGAAATCGCCTTACGAAGATTCGCAACTCAATTCAATCACTAATGTATGAATGCAATGCCCTTTGCCTCTGTTCTGGGACAAGTGTAGATATTCGCATGTGCGCTAATAAAATCGCCTTACGAAGATTCGCACCTCAATCACTTTCTAGGGAATGTGAGACTTTTGGGAATCAATCGAGATACAGTGGGGGGTGATGACAGTAGTTGACAGAGTACAGATCAATGTAATCTGTAAGGTGGAAAGTAAAATAAAAAATACGAATATTCGTAAATCGAATTTTACGAAGTTCTACGTATTCGCGAATATGGTGCTATACTATATGAATGCACATGCACAGGCCTTTGCCTCTCTGTTCTGGGACAAGTGTAGATATTCGCATGTGCGCTAATAAAATCGCCTTACGAAGATTCGCAACTCAATTCACTAATGTATGAATGCAAAGCCCTTTGCCTCTGTTCTGGGACGTGCCGATATTCGCATGTGCGCTAATAAAATCGCCTTACGAAGATTCGCGCCTCAATCACTTTCTAGGCAATGTGAGTAAGATCTGAGCTGTTGGACCTTTGGGAAACAATCAATTATATGTGTACTGTAATTTTGTGGGGGGGGGGGGGGAAAACAAAAAACGAATATTCGTTTTTACGAATATATATCACTATATTCGAAATATTCGCGAAATCGCGAAGTTGCGATATTCGCGAAAAAAATTTGCTTTTCGAATATTCGCGCTCAACACTACCCAGCACCCAGGCAGAGGAGAGAGGTCCCGTAACAGACAATCTGGCTTCATGTCAGCAGAGAATCAGTCTGCATGTCATAGCAGAGAATGAGGCTTCACGTCAGCCACCACTGCAACAGTCCATTGGCATATATTTAGGCCCAGCACCCAGGCAGAGGAGGGAGGTCCCGTAACAGACAATCTGGCTTCATGTCAGCAGAGAATCAGTCTTCATATCATAGCAGAGAATCAGGCTTCACGTCAGCCACCACTGTAAGAGTCCATTGGCATATATTTAGGCCCAGCACACACACAGGCAGAGGAGAGAGGTCCCGTAACAGAGAATCTGTCTTCATGTCAGCAGAGAATCAGTCTGCATGTCATAGCAGAGAATGAGGCTTCACGTCACCCACCACTGCAACAGTCCATTGGCATATATTTAGGCCCAGCACACACACAGGCAGAGGAGAGAGGTCCCGTAACAGAGAATCTGTCTTCATGTCAGCAGAGAATCAGTCTGCATGTCATAGCAGAGAATGAGGCTTCACGTCAGCCACCACTGCAACAGTCCATTGGCATATATTTAGGCCCAGCACCCAGGCAGAGGAGGGAGGTCCCGTAACAGAGAATCTGTCTTCATGTCAGCAGAGAATTAGTCTGCATGTCATAGCAGAGAATGAGGCTTCACGTCAGCCACCACTGCAACAGTCCATTGGCATATATTTAGGCCCAGCACACACACAGGCAGAGGAGAGAGGTCCCGTAACAGAGAATCTGGCTTCATGTCAGCAGAGAATCAGTCTGCATGTCATAGCAGAGAATGAGGCTTCACGTCAGCCACCACTGCAACAGTCCATTGGCATATATTTAGGCCCAGCACACACACAGGCAGAGGAGAGAGGTCCCGTAACAGAGAATCTGGCTTCATGTCAGCAGAGAATCAGTCTGCATGTCATAGCAGAGAATGAGGCTTCACGTCAGCCACCACTGCAACAGTCCATTGGCATATATTTAGGCCCAGCACACACACAGGCAGAGGAGAGAGGTCCCGTAACAGAGAATCTGGCTTCATGTCAGCAGAGAATCAGTCTGCATGTCATAGCAGAGAATGAGGCTTCACGTCAGCCACCACTGCAACAGTCCATTGGCATATATTTAGGCCCAGCACACACACAGGCAGAGGAGAGAGGTCCCGTAACAGAGAATCTGTCTTCATGTCAGCAGAGAATTAGTCTGCATGTCATAGCAGAGAATGAGGCTTCACGTCACCCACCACTGCAACAGTCCATTGGCATATATTTAGGCCTAGCACACAGGCAGAGCAGAGAGGTCCCGTAACAGACAATCTGGCTTCATGACAGCAGAGAATCAGTCTGCATGTCATAGCAGAGAATGAGGCTTCACGTCACCCACCACTGCAACAGTCCATTGGCATATATTTAGGCCTAGCACACAGGCAGAGCAGAGAGGTCCCGTAACAGAGAATCTGGCTTCATGTCAGCAGAGAATCAGTCTGCATGTCATAGCAGAGAATGAGGCTTCACGTCACCCACCACTGCAACAGTCCATTGGCATATATTTAGGCCTAGCACCCAGGCAGAGGAGAGAGGTCCCGTAACAGACAATCTGGCTTCATGACAGCAGAGAATCAGTCTGCATGTCATAGCAGAGAATGAGGCTTCACGTCACCCACCACTGCAACAGTCCATTGGCATATATTTAGGCCTAGCACACAGGCAGAGCAGAGAGGTCCCGTAACAGACAATCTGGCTTCATGTCAGCAGAGAATCAGTCTGCATGTCATAGCAGAGAATCAGGCTTCACGTCAGCCACCACTGCAACAGTCCATTGTCATAAATTTAGGCCCAGCACCCAGGCAGAGGAGAGAGGTCCCGTAACAGACAATCTGGCTTCATGTCAGCAGAGAATTAGTCTGCATGTCATAGCAGAGAATCAGGCTTCATGTCAGCCACCACTGCAACAGTCCATTGGCATATATTTAGGCCTAGCACACAGGCAGAGGAGAGGTTCATTCAACTTTGGGTAGCCTCGCAATATAATGGTAAAATGAAAATAAAAATAGGATTGAATGAGGAAGTGCCCTGGAGTCCAATAATATATGGTTATGGGGAGGTAGTTAATGTCTAATCTGGACAAGGGACGGACAGGTCCTGTGGGATCCATGCCTGGTTCATTTTTATGAACGTCAGCTTGTCCACATTGGCTGTAGACAGGCGGCTGCGTTTGTCTGTAATGACGCCCCCTGCCGTGCTGAATACACGTTCAGACAAAACGCTGGCTGCCGGGCAGGCCAGCACCTCCAAGGCATAAAAGGCTAGCTCTGGCCACGTGGACAATTTAGAGACCCAGAAGTTGAATGGGGCCGAACCATCAGTCAGTACGTGGAGGGGTGTGCACACGTACTGTTCCACCATGTTAGTGAAATGTTGCCTCCTGCTAACACGTTGCGTATCAGGTGGTGGTGCAGTTAGCTGTGGCGTGTTGACAAAAGTTTTCCACATCTCTGCCATGCTAACCCTGCCCTCAGAGGAGCTGGCCGTGACACAGCTGCCTTGGCGACCTCTTGCTCCTCCTCTGCCTTGGCCTTGGGCTTCCACTTGTTCCCCTGTGACATTTGGGAATGCTCTCAGTAGCGCGTCTACCAACGTGCGCTTGTACTCGCGCATCTTCCTATCACGCTCCAGTGCAGGAAGTAAGGTGGGCACATTGTCTTTGTAGCGTGGATCCAGCAGGGTGGCAACCCAGTAGTCCGCACAGGTTAAAATGTGGGCAACTCTGCTGTCGTTGCGCAGGCACTGCAGCATGTAGTCGCTCATGTGTGCCAGGCTGCCCAGGGATAAGGACAAGCTGTCCTCTGTGGGAGGCGTATCGTCATCGTCCTGCCTTTCCCCCCAGCCACGCACCAGTGATGGACCCGAGCTGCGTTGGGTGCCACCCCGCTGTGACCATGCTTCATCCTCATCCTCCTCCACCTCCTCCTCATCCTCGTCCTCCTCGTCCTCCAGTAGTGGGCCCTGGCTGGCCACATTTGTACCTGGCCTCTGCTGTTGCCAAAAACCTCCCTCTGAGTCACTTCGAAGAGACTGGCCTGAAAGTGCTAAAAATGACCCCTCTTCCTCCTCCTCCTCCTCCTCCTCCTCCTCCTGGGCCACCTCCTCTTCCATCATCGCCCTAAGTGTTTTCTCAAGGAGACATAGAAGTGGTATTGTAACGCTGATAACGGTGTCATCGCCACTGGCCATGTTGGTGGAGTACTCGAAACAGCGCAACAGGGCACACAGGTCTCGCATGGAGGCCCAGTCATTGGTGGTGAAGTGGTGCTGTTCTGTAGTGCGACTGACCCGTGCGTGCTGCAGCTGAAACTCCACTATGGCCTGCTGCTGCTCGCACAGTCTGTCCAGCATGTGCAAGGTGGAGTTCCACCTGGTGGGCACGTCGCATATGAGGCGGTGAGCGGGAAGGCCGAAGTTACGCTGTAGCGCAGACAGGCGAGCAGCAGCAGGATGTGAACGCCGGAAGCGCGAACAGACGGCCCGCACTTTATGCAGCAGCTCTGACATGTCGGGGTAGTTGTGAATGAACTTCTGCACCACCAAATTCAGCACATGCGCCAAGCAAGGGATGTGCGTCAAATTGGCTAGTCCCAGAGCTGCAACGAGATTTCGCCCATTATCACACACCACCAGGCCGGGCTTGAGGCTCACCGGCAGCAACCACTCGTCGGTCTGTTGTTCTATACCCCGCCACAACTCCTGTGCGGTGTGGGGCCTGTCCCCCAAACATATGAGTTTCAGAATGGCCTGCTGACGTTTACCCCGGGCTGTGCTGAAGTTGGTGGTGAAGGTGTGTGGCTGACTGGATGAGCAGGTGGAAGAAGAGGAGGAGGAAGCCGAGAAGGAGGAGGTGGCAACAGGAGGCAAAGAATGTTGCCCTGCGATCCTTGGCGGCGGAAGGACGTGCGCCAAACAGCTCTCCGCCTGGGGCCCAGCTGCCACTACATTTACCCAGTGTGCAGTTAGGGAGATATAGCGTCCCTGGCCGTGCTTACTGGTCCACGTATCTGTGGTTAGGTGGACCTTGCCACAGATGGCGTTGCGCAGTGCACACTTGATTTTATGGGATACTTGGTTGTGCAGGGAAGGCACGGCTCTCTTGGAGAAGTAGTGCCGGCTGGGAACAACATACTGTGGGACAGCAAGCGACATGAGCTGTTTGAAGCTGTCTGTGTCCACCAGCCTAAATGACAGCATTTCATAGGCCAGTAGTTTAGAAATGCTGGCATTCAGGGCCAGGGATCGAGGGTGGCTAGGTGGGAATTTACGCTTTCTATCAAATGTTTGTGAGATGGAGAGCTGAACGCTGGCGTGTGACATGGTTGAGACGCTTGGTGACGGAGGTGGTGGTGGTGGTGTTGGTGGTACATCCCCTGTTTGCTGGGCGGCAGGTGCCAACGTTCCTCCAGAGGCGGAGGAAGAGGCCGAGGCGGCAGCAGCAGAATAGGCCGAGGCGGCAGCAGCAGAAGAGGTAGCAGGGGGAGCCTGAGTGACTTCCTTGGTTTTAAGGTGTTTACTCCACTGCAGTTCATGCTTTGCATGCAGGTGCCTGGTCATGCAGGTTGTGCTCAGGTTCAGAACGTTAATGCCTCGCTTCAGGCTCTGATGGCACAGCGTGCAAACCACTCGGGTCTTGTCGTCAGCACATTGTTTGAAGAAGTGCCATGCCAGGGAACTCCTTGAAGCTGCCTTTGGGGTGCTCGGTCCCAGATGGCGGCGGTCAGTAGCAGGCGGAGTCTCTTGGCGGCGGGTGTTCTGCTTTTGCCCACTGCTCCCTCTTTTGCTACGCTGTTGGCTCGGTCTCACCACTGCCTCTTCCTCCGAACTGTGAAAGTCAGTGGCACGACCTTCATTCCATGTGGGGTCTAGGACCTCATCGTCCCCTGCATCGTCTTCCACCCAGTCTTGATCCCTGACCTCCTGTTCAGTCTGCACACTGCAGAAAGACGCAGCAGTTGGCACCTGTGTTTCGTCATCATCAGAGACATGCTGAGGTGGTATTCCCATGTCCTCATCATCAGGAAACATAAGTGGTTGTGCGTCAGTGCATTCTATGTCTTTCACCGCTGGGGAAGGGCTAGGTGGATGCCCTTGGGAAACCCTGCCAGCGGAGTCTTCAAACAGCATAAGAGACTGCTGCATAACTTGAGGCTGAGACAGTTTCCCTGGTATGCATGGGGGTGATGTGACAGACTGATGGGGTTGGTTTTCAGGCGCCATCTGTGCGCTTTCTGCAGAAGACTGGGTGGGAGATAATGTGAACGTGCTGGATCCACTGTCGGCCACCCAATTGACTAATGCCTGTACCTGCTCAGGCCTTACCATCCTTAGAACGGCATTGGGCCCCACCATATATCGCTGTAAATTCTGGCGGCTACTGGGACCTGAGGTAGTTGGTACACTAGGACGTGTGGATGTGGCAGAACGGCCACGTCCTCTCCCAGCACCAGAGGGTCCACTAACACCACCACGACCATGTCCACGTCCGCGTCCCTTACTAGATGTTTTTCTCATTGTTATGGTTCACCACAACAACAAAAATATTATTTGGCCCAATGTATTGTATTCAAATTCAGCGGGATATAAATTTGAGGCCTAGTATTTAGGCGCTGGGTGACCGGTATGGATTTAGTGACAGAATTAGACTTGGAAATGCACAGAAGCGTGTGTGTGAAGTTATTCTGAATGACCCTATGTGCACCTTCAATATGATCTACCCTTTTAGGGATAGATTTCAAATAGCTCTGATATAGCAGAAACGACTAAATTATGAAATTGCTAAATTGGGAATTGTATTTCAACCCAGAACAAAAAATGTGCTTTGACGGACACTAAATAACTTTCCCAGCCACAACAGGACAGCGGTAACGAGAGATTTAGCGGGATATAAATTTGAGGCCTAGTATTTAGGCGCTGGGTGACAGGTATGGGTTTAGTGACAGAATTAGATTTGGAAATGCACAGTAGCGGGTGTGTGAAGTTATTCTGAATGACCCTATGTGCACCTTGAATATTATATACCCTTTTAGGGATAGATTTCAAATAGCTCTGATATAGCAGAAACCACTAAATTATGAAATTGCTAAATTGGGAATTGTACTTCAACCCAGAACAAGAAATGTGCTTGAACGGACACTAAATAACTCGCCCAGCTACAGCACTAAGGACAGATTTAGCGGGATATAAATTTGAGGCCTAGTATTTAGGCGCTGGGTGACAGGTATGGGTTTAGTGCCAGAATTAGACTTGGAAATACACAGTAGCGGGTGTGTGTGAAGTTATTCTGAATGACCCAATGTGCACCTTGAATATTATATACCCTTTTAGGGATAGATTTCAAATAGCTCTGATATAGCAGAAACCACTAAATTATGAAATTGCTAAATTGGGAATTGTATTTCAACCCAGAACAAGAAATGTGCTTGAACGGACACTAAATAACTCGCCCAGCTACAGCACTAGGGACAGATTTAGCGGGATATAAATTTGAGGCCTAGTATTTAGGCGCTGGGTGACAGGTATGGGTTTAGTGCCAGAATTAGACTTGGAAATACACAGTAGCGGGTGTGTGTGAAGTTATTCTGAATGACCCTATGTGCACCTTGAATATTATATACCCTTTTAGGGATAGATTTCAAATAGCTCTGATATAGCAGAAACCACTAAATTATGAAATTGCTAAATTGGGAATTGTATTTCAACCCAGAACAAGAAATGTGCTTGAACGGACACTAAATAACTCGCCCAGCTACAGCACTAAGGACAGATTTAGCGGGATATAAATTTGAGGCCTAGTATTTAGGCGCTGGGTGACCGGTATGGATTTAGTGACAGAATTAGACTGGGATATGGCCAAAAAATAAACAGACTATTGCTGGTTAAATGCACTTGGTGTGACAGCTTCACCCTGATGTAGGCTTTAGCCAAAAAACAACCACACCATTGAGGGTTAAATGCACTTGGTGACAGGCGCAGCTTGCCCCTGATTTAGTATATGGCCAAAAAATGAACAGACTATTGCTGGTTAAATGCACTTGGTGTGACAGCTTCACCCTGATGTAGGCTTTAGCCAAAAAACAACCACACCATTGAGGGTTAAATGCACTTGGTGACAGGCGCAGCTTGCCCCTGATTTTGTATATGGCCAAAAAATGAACAGACTATTGCTGGTTAAATGCACTTGGTGTGACAGCTTCACCCTGATGTAGGCTTTAGCCAAAAAACAACCACACCATTGAGGGTTAAATGCACTTGGTCGCAGCTTGTGCTGGCGCACCACAAGACACAAAATGGCCGCCGATCACCCCAGAAAAATGTGACTGACAAACGGTCTGGGCAGCCTAAAAACAGTGAGCAATTGAGGATCAGCAGCTCAATGATCCACAGCTGCAGATCGATCAGTTAATCAAGTCCTTTGGAGGAGTTAATCTGCCTAATCTCGCCCTACTGTCGCAGCCGCAACCTCTCCCTACGCTAATCAGAGCAGAGTGACGGGCGGCGCTATGTGACTCCAGCTTAAATAGAGGCTGGGTCACATGGTGCTCTGGCCAATCACAGCCATGCCAATAGTAGGCATGGCTGTGATGGCCTCTTGGGGCAAGTAGTATGACGCTTGTTGATTGGCTGCTTTGCAGCCTTTCAAAAAGCGCCAAGAAAGCGTCACAAAAGCGCGAAGAAAGCGACGAACACCGAACCCGAACCCGGACTTTTACGAAAATGTCCGGGTTCGGGTCCGTGTCACGGACACCCCAAAATTCGGTACGAACCCGAACTATACAGTTCGAGTTCGCTCATCCCTAGTCCCTATCACTAAAGATACTGCCTCACTTTGGACTTACTTAAGCCTACAATATTCAGGGCAGTGTCAGAACCAGCTCTAAACGTACTCTGCTCAGAAGTCCCAGGTAGATCGGCGTGTTCAGTCAAAAAGAGGTGCTACCCTCAATATATTGCAAGAAAATGTAGACTAGAACCTTCAGACTCACAGGTGCATAGCCATGAAGCAAACATAATTACAAAAAACAAAATGGCTATGCACCTGTGATTCTGAAGGTTCTAGTCTAAATTTTCTTGCAATATATTGAGGGTAGCACCTCTTTTAGACTGAACACACCCATCTACCTGGGACTTCTGAGCAGAGTACGTTTGTAGCTGGTTCCTACACTGCCCTGAATATTGTAGGCTTAAGTAAGTCCAAAGTGAGGCAGTATATTTAGTGATAGGTAGCGGTAGCCACCTTGACGCCTGGTAGATGGGCCCGACACGTATGTGCGCTAAGAGCTTCCATTATTCATTTATAGTGGGTATTGTACCACTTTTATCTAGAATGACCCCCATTTCTTAGCTCTATTGTTTGTATATATAATAGTGTGCAGCCATTTAGTTTTTTGTAATTAAAACACACAAAGATTTAATCTTCTTCTGGAGTTCATAATTATGCCTCATAGAACCTCTGATCTCGCAGTGATAATTTATTGATGTGTAAGGATCCATCAGTTTCACTGCTCAGGCTTCCTCTATACTCATTCCACAATCTTTTATCATCAATATGTCTTCCAGGTTCAGTAGTAACAATAAAAGTTCCCTTTGGTAACAAAACCCAGTTGATCACTGTGATCGCCATCTGATGGACACGTAGAATTACATCTCCCCCTTCAGCTGCAAATACTTGTTCCAGTACCCATGGTTTACCAGAGATGACACCTGATAGAAAGTAATTGTATCTGACCGCCGACACATTGTCCATGCGGAGTCTGATACAGGCCCTGACCGTGTTGTTGACAAAGCTGCGGATCGCAAGTGATCCCGCCAACAACTCCAGAGAGTTGATGTGGAGTAGGGATTCGACCTGGGACCAAGGACCCCCGGTGGAGACGCCATTGTAATGAGCGCCCTACCCGTGGAGGCTGGCATCCAACTCGATAATAAGATCGGGCTGAGGACCAAATATGGCTCTGCCGTTCCAGGACGAGAGGTTGTGGATCCACCAACTCAACTCGTGCCTGGTCTCCGTATCCAGAGTGATGGTATCGGCGTAAGAAGCTCCCTCCCGCAGGTGAGCGATCTTGAGTCGCTGAAGTGCCCTGTAATGAAGCGGATCCAGAAAAATCGCCTGAATGGAGGAAGCAAGAAGTCCTATTATCCTGGCGAGATGTCTGAGGGATAAATGAGGTAACGCAAGAGAATGTCTCAACTCCTTCCGAATATTCCGAACCTTCACATGCGGTAAACTGAGAGATTGCGAAACGGAATCTATCTGGAAACCCAAAAACTCCATTGTGGTGGAAGGAGTCAAGCATGACTTCTCCTGATTGATGACAAACCCCAGATCGGAAATGAGGGAAATAGCCAATTGAAGATGGGATTGAAGAGAATCCGGACTGGACGCCATGAAGAGAATGTCGTCAAGATTTATCACTAGACGCACTCCCCGACTGCGTAACCAGGCCACCACCGGGCGCATAAGTTTGGTGAAACACCACGGGGCGGACAAGAGGCCGAATGGAAGGCATGTAAAGCGCCACACCTGACCTCTCCAGACAAAACGTAACAGGTCCCTTGAGGCGGGAGCCACTGGGACAGTGAGGTAAGCGTCCCTCAGATCTATCTTTGCCATCCAATCTCCAGGAAGGAGCATGTCTCTCAGGAGGTGAATCGCCTCCATTTTGAAATGGCGGTATCTGACGAAATTGTTCAAGGCCTTTAAATTGATAACCGGGCGCATTTGACCCCCTTTTTTCTGCACCAGGAAGATGCTGCTCAAGACCCCGAAAGAGTCTGTGGGAGCCCTCTCTATCGCCCTTTTGTCCCACAGGTCCGTGAGCTCTGAGTCGATGAGAGCGCGAGCAGGACCAGGGGGAAACTGGGTTTTTGGTGCTGGGAGCCCCACGGGGTTGGACACCAGTTCTATGATGAAACCCCTGATCGTGGAAAGAACCCAAGGATCGGAAGACACCTTTTTCCACGCATGGCAAAAGAATTGGAGTCTTCCCCCCACCGGAAAGTCGGACAGAAGGAGAGGGGATGGATGACTCACCGTAAGGTTTCCTGGAGTTGGGATGTCCACGGAATCCTCTGCCGCGGTTGAAACCCCCACGGGTGGGGAATAAGGAGGGCTGATGCTGTTGATCCTGCAATGAGGGTCTGTGGACGAAGGAGCCTCTGCCCGAACCACAGGCATAAGAGGAGGAACGGACGGGCAGACGGCCCCTGAAACTGCCGGCCCTGGCAGAAAAACGGTTGGGAAAGACCTTGCGCATTGACGTCTGCGCCTTGTCAAGGGCGGTAAAAGCCCCCACATATCTACCTAGCTCCTTTATGAAGGGCTCACCGAAAAGGAGCCCCTGGGCGTCCTTGCCTGCTTCGGAGATCGCTAAATTTGCCAATTTTGGCTCAATCTTCATTAATAGCGCCTTGCGTCGTTCTATGGCCAATGATGTATTGGCGTTTCCGGTAAGACAGATAGCTCTCTGAGCCCAGCCACTCAACTCCTCTGGGTCGACCTGATTGCCAGCCGCCCTGGCCGATTCGGCCATGTCTAAAATCTTAGCCAGTGGACCCATGACGTTTAGGACCTTATCCTGGCATGCCCTTAGGGCAGAGTCCAGACCCTTGCGGGGATTGAACCCAGTTATTGTTAAGAACTGGACCATTTTAGGGTCCACTATTGGCGTCTCACAAACTTTGTGAGGGATTAAAGGCCTAGGACACTGAGCCCGTAACTTAGTACGCACCTCCTTGGTGAGGGCTTTGCGGGTCATAGACTCAAGATACTGAGTGACATGCAATGCAGGGAGCCACTCAGAGGACCGCGGATGGTGCAGTGCATTGGGATCAAACATGGGGTCCCCCAACGGATCCACGAGTGGATCAGAAGACCCAGAAGGGGCTTCAGGGTAAGCATCAATAGCAGGTGGCGGTAAGTCCTGGTCTACAGGATCAACTATGACCCCCATCAAATCCTCCTCTGAATCATGCAGGGAGTGGTGCAGCGCCTCCTCATCAGATTCTCTATCAGAGTCGGAACCATGTTCGGGCTGTGACCGCGCCGATTTCCACCTCGCGCACATTCTGCCTGGCGCGGACAGGCTCTCTTACGCGACCATAGCGCGTCGTCCATGGATGGAACTAAGCCATCATTCTCAGTTGCTCTAGAGGCAGGAGTGGGATGTAAGGCTAAAGCCTGGGTAACAGATTGTGAAATAGCCGAGGACATAGAGCCCATGGCAGACATTATAGCGCTAGAAATGGAGTGCTGCATGGCTAGAGTCTGAGGGTCCAGAGTGGGAGAATCCTTTGAAGGGTCCCCAGACCTCCTGGGAGAAGGGGAAACCTGACCCCTAGATACTGGGTCCTGAGTGGGGTTAAGCCTGGGGGACCGGGAGCGAGAGTGGTGGGACATAGTGAGAGGGTTAATCACCCTGATGAGTACAATATACTGTAGAACAAGGGGGCACCGAAGTGGCACAGGAGCAAAGAACAACACAAGACCGGCGCTGCAGGAGTTGACTGTGGCACGGATCAGCGGAAGCAGTCACCAGCCGTACGAAGTCCCGCGAGATCTTGGCGGCAAACGCCACACGCCGAGATCTCGCGAGAAACCAGTCAGGGGAGAAGAGAGGAGCTGGCTGGAAACGGCGCGCAAGATGGCGCCGCCTCCCTGCAGCAGCGCGGACACACAGGAGCAGGAGGAGGTCCGGAAGCGCAGTGAGTATAACGCTTCAAGGAACCCCCACCGGAGACATGAGGAGCAAAACCGCTCACCCCCCCCCCCCCCCACACCAGAGCCGAGCGCAGCTCCCGCTGCAGGGAAGAGAGGAAGGGGGGAACAACTATAAGAAAATATAAGATAGGCAATAAGAGGGAAAGAATACCTATAAAAGTAGGCAGTACAGAAATACAATTAATATGTAAAAATACAATAAAAATACAACAAATACAATAATAATGCCCTAAGGGAACACTAAAAGGGAACACCTCAGGGACAGAAATGAGCTGCTAAGGACAGGTGTAATACTTAACTGGAGCAGCAAAGAAAGAGGACTATCCCAGTGCGACCGTGGTTTATATGGACACTGGGAGGGAGTGGGTGGGCTTGTTGCCATAGTTACTGCATATTTTAAGTGTTTTGTCTTTGCTGCTATAGAAAAAGTAAAGAAAGAGAGATGCAATAGGAGCCTCCGTGTCCTGGAATAAAATTGCTTGGTCACTAGGGTGCAAAAGAGGCTGGTTACTAAGGGGTTAAATGGCGTACAAGGACTAATTACTTTTCTTAATTTCTGTAAAATCTTGAGCATTAATTTGGATTTCAATGTTATTTTTGGGGCACAGTGGGCCCATTATAAAACTACACAACGTATCGCTGTCATGAGTTCTTTATTTATGTCATACAGTATTCCACGAATTATGCTATTGATACTATTTGTTTACGGCATAATGCTGTACATGGGGCTCACATACCGAGCTTACTCTATAGACGACGGGTGCAAGCTGTATGATGACTCTGATCTCATTCATTTAACCCCTCAGATGCTGCTGTCAATAATGATTGTGTCATCTGTGGGGTTAGACAGAAGGAGGGGCGTTCCTCCGGTCCCCCGATCGGAGCTCTCACGGCAAAATCATGGGGTTCCAATCATTTACCATGACAAGCTGGGGTCTTGTGAAGGCTCCCAGTGCTGTTATACTGAGCTGCCTGAAAAAGACGGCCAGACAGGCAGCCTGTGAAAACTCCATAGCATTCTTTTGTGGTCTATGAGACAAGTAAACAAAAGATTGCATGTTGATGTCCCCTAAGGGGACTAAAAATGACAGTAAGAAAAAAGTTTATAGAAAAACAAATATATAAAAAAAAAAATCATCCCCTTTCACAATTTTATATATAAAAATAAACATAACAAGCATCCTCACATCCAAAAATGTTAACTATTAAAGGGGTTTTCTGGAATTTTATCCTCTGGCTAGTCCATCAGTATCTGATTGGTGGGGGTCCGACAGATCAGCTGTGTGAGAAAGTATCGGCACTCGCAGTAGAGCCACGGCCTTCTCCGGCTTTCCTAGGACATGTGACGTCACGTTCACTGGTCACATGGCCTAGGTGCGGCTCAGCCCCATTGAAGAGAAAAGGGCTGAGCTCCGATACCAAGCACAGTCTTCTTTCTGCTTTATAGTAGAATAAGAAAATAACTTTGAGAACAGAGAGTCACTTTCCTCCCATAGGGCACACTTAATGGAATAAATGTCTTCAGCATCTACCGGGGGGTTGTATGACTTCACTCTTTACGTGATGAATAAAGACACAGCAGGTGATGAATAACACAACGCCGGATAACACCCAACGTATCATATGTAATGTACCGAGATCCTTTTGGTTTTGTCTTGTCAAGGAAGATCCTGAAAAATAGGAAACGATTAAGTTTGGTTTTAATTGACAACTATAAGAGATGATAATATGAGTTTAGGCCTTTGTCTTCAGCGTCATGGTCTTCAGAGCCTTACACTTAGCAGTCACCAGGATTTTCAGCTCACAGTTAAGATGGCTGAAGGCCGTGTCTGATACTTCAAGTAGACAAAGATATATCTGCCTTATATTAGTATCACCCACAATGAATGACACCAGTGTGGACATAGAATTACCTCTCCTGCAGAATTCCCCGGGGATCACAGACTTGGAGACAATACTGACAGGGTTACGTGCGGTGCAGGTATAGGTGAGGTTCACATCACTGGGAGGTACATACAGGACACCTCCGGTCACATTTATATGACCGCTCTGTGCAGTACTCCATGTTATAGTCACATCTCGTTTGTCCACGACGCACAACAAACCTAGTGCACAAGTATCATTCCTGGTGAGGCTGTGGTTGATCTTGATGTCTCCAGATGATAAACTCTCTATATAAAAGATATATAAATACACATTATAGTACTTCTGTACAGTAAGTAGGACTGCCATACTAAACATATAAATGGCACTGCTATGCTGCACACATAAGTAGCACTGCCATAAATATGTATAGATTCAGTGGTAGTGTTTCTAATTTGTGAAGACATCTAAGACTGGCCAAACACAAGATATAGCTGTTGGCTACCCAACCACTTGTTCATCTGCTATGATGGGCTCAGCCAAGTGCATATGGATGTAGCAAACATTAACTTAACATTAAGATTTCATTCATACACAGCATTTTTTGGAAAAATGCCATTGCAGTTTTTCATGTAGTTTTTCTGAGCTAAAGCCAGAAATGTATCCAGCAGGAAGGAGAAGTTCAGGGAGCCCCTGAGGACCCCAGAAGATGGGCATGGTAGTGGCCCTGATAAGATGTTGTGTCTTGATGTACACCCTCAGGCCATTGCTCCCTGCAGTGGAAAGGTGATTTGAAGAATCAGGCCAGAAGTATAAGTAACAAAGTATCTCAGTGCCAAATATAACTTGTGGTATACCCAGCAGTATGTACAAAGTGAAATTTCTGTACCCCAGATGATGGGACATGATGGTTGCTAAAATGGCAATTAGTACACCTCAGTTGTACTTTCTTGATGATAACTCTCTCACACTTCTGGCTAGCAGCAATATGCTGGCACTTGTGGATATAAGTGTCTACTCTGTAATGCAGGCTTGGAGTTAGTCTGGCCTGGATGTAATCTAGGTGGTGGGTGTCTGAACTGTATGCCTTCACCTGCAGCAGAGGCTGTAAAGCTTTAGTTGCTGTTAACATGCTGTAGCTTCTCAGATAGAAGTGGTTCTTCTAATCTCTTTGGAATAGTGGTCTGAACAAGGTCCCTTAGAGTAGGAGTTCAAGCATGTGCTTCCTTTCTCCACACTAACTAGATTAGGACTCCCCCTCCTGGCAGGAAATAGGAGGATCAGCCCACTCCTACCAAGAAGGTAGGAACTGGGTGATTAAACCTGTCCCTGCCAACCATACCTCTCATGCTGGTGTACTGGGTGTAACAAGGCAAAGCAATTGCAGATACCCCCAGGTCTGGGGTATTGTAGAAGTATGAGTATTTAGGTAATAGTGACCACAATATAATTATATTCCCCTAAACTAAAAGAAGCAAACTCTGTCAGGTTTGGGGGGGGGGGGGGGAGAGCAAGCAAATGAAAAAACCTGCAATTTGACAATTTTTTTACATGTTTATGCAGTTTAGCACTCTGTATCAATAAGATGCTAACTTTATTGTAAAGGTCATTATGAAGATATGAAATTTATATCTGTTTTAGGTCTTATTACTTTTGCACAAGAAAGTCACTTTTTTTTTACAAAATAACTTTTTGTTTTGTTTCATCGCTTTTCAAAAGCAATACCTTTTTTATTATTATTATTCCATCAACAGAGTTCAGTGAGAACTTTTGTGCTGGACTAGTTCTTATTGGAATCTTTCAGGGATACACATCTGAGTTTTTAATCACTTCTTACTCTTTTTTTTTGGGGGGGGGACCAAAATGGAAGCTAATTGTTCTTCTTATATATTTTTTTTGTAGTGCTTCCTACCATGCAAGATAAATGAGTTGTTGTTATGTAGTATGGGTCATTACAAAATGGCAAGGTTAATTATGTGTATTTTTTTTTATTGTCTTTTATATTTTTTCAAAAATAAAAGCGTGTAAGGGAAAAATGGGTTTCTAATTAAAACTATTTTAAAAAATGTTGCTAGATGTTATGTGAGGTCTTTTCTATTCACATTTTTTTTAGCCCCACTAGGGGATTTAGCCGTGCAATCCTTTGGCCGCTTCAGTATTCCTGCAATACTTCTCTACTGTTATGTGTTCTGTCTGTCAGTGTATGGCTAACTAATGACTATTAGGTCCTGCCTAACGCAGAGTCTTAATAGGCTCCGATACATGGCAAACAATGGGTGCCATTGGTAAGCTTATGGCTGCCACATCCGCACTTTGCCAACCTATGTTTGTATTGCAGGGGTGCTGATGGGCTGACAGAGGGAGCTGCCTGTAAAACCCCTTAGATGCTACTGTCAGTATAGACGTCTGCAGCTAAGAAGCTAAATGGCCAGGACTGTGGTTAACTCTGATCCCAGCAGTTATAGGGGGAGAAGTTTCAGGAGAAGAGGTTGCTATTAATTAGCATCAAACTCAGATCCCTGAGCTTGAGAAAAGCATTAAAAGGATCCACCGACGTCCTGTCCTAGAATGTGAGTAGGTCTGGGTGCCACCAGTTGCAGAGCTGTCTAGCGGTCTGAGGGGTCGGGGCCTCCTTACACATTACGCTCTGGCACTTGCATATGCTGTCAGGTTGTTTGCTCAGGATGACCTATCATAGGCAGGATCACATCATTACCATCTATTGTAGATTAGTGTAGTGACCCCCCCTTCCCACTACCCTATACAGCTCTGCAAGTGATGACACCCGGAGCTGCTCACATTCTAGGACACGATGCAGGCGGCCACTTTAAACTGTTCCCAGAGACTCCATAAATGACCTGTTTCTTTTGCCTAAGCATCGCTTGGGATAATAGGTAGGCAGTTACCACAGGACTGGTCAGTCACTATATTTGGCTTCTGAGATATAACTAGAGTGTGGAATGGAGGATGATACTAATCTTTCATCTTTTTTATGGCATTATTTTTATCTATTTTTACATTTTGGTTGTAGACCCTCCAGATTATTTCTATGGTGAATACCACTGGACCGCCAGGAATGTTGCATTACCATCATCATGTGAGCACAGTACATTAGACCTGCGATCACATAGGAACTGACTGTATCATAAAACGCTACGATGCAATTAGTTCAGGTCAAGGAAGTCGCGGTCAGTCCAGAAGATGTGGCCAAGACATGTGAATCAGTCCAAAAACATTTGTTATCAGTCCTGCCATTACTCATGTCCCTCACCATCATATTGTGCAATGCCCAAGGAGGATCCCCAGGGTATTTCTAGTATACTCAGTTATATGCCCCCCTAAACCACCATGAATTATGGTATTAATCCCCTAAGTATTCTGAACCAGTAGGGATGATAGCATTAACCACATTGATACACCAGACCACCAGTGGTACTGACATTAACTTCACTGATGCACCAGACCACCAGTGATCCTGACATTAACTTCACTGATACACCAGACCACCAGTGATCCTGACATTAACTTCATTGATACACAAGACCACCAGTGATCCTGACATTAACCAAACCGATACAGTAGACCACCAGTGATCCTGACATTAACTTCACCGATACAGTAGACCACCAGTGATCCTGACATTAACTTCACCGATATAGTAGACCACCAGTGATTCTGACATTAACTTCACCGATACAGTAGACCACCAGTGATCCTGACATTAACTTCACCGATACAGTAGACCACCAGTGATCCTGACATTAACTTCACCGATATAGTAGACCACCAGTGATTCTGACATTAACTTCACCGATACAGTAGACCACCAGTGATCCTGACATTAACTTCACCGATACAGTAGACCACCAGTGATTCTGACATTAATAACACTGATACATTAGATTATCAGTGATGCTGACATTAACCATTTTACTAGGCTAGTAACCTTAAACCTGCGAGGATGATCTTATTTCCATCTCATACTACCAGCACATTTCAGTATTTATTATTCATCTGCCACCAGCTGTCAGAGCACCACGTGCTAGGTTTTCGTGGCTGTCAATATTCTGTTTGTTTAGCAATAGTAAAGCTCTTGCATGTGTTGTCCACTTCCCATGGCACCTGTGCTCACCTAGGTTATATGTATGATTGCATCTTAAATGCAGAAGCCTAGAATTTTGTCATATTAAAGGGCCCATAAATTATTTTTGGGGCCATGATGCCAGTTACATGTAGTGCTCCATAGTGACTGGTAATCAGTCGCACCCATCCTTTTAGATCAGATAATGAACAGCTTTGAAATGATCATTTCATCTTCCTTAGAACTCGTGCATTTTATGATGAAGGATAAGAAAGTAGTCCTTATGTGGTCTCTGATGTATCATGACTTTATAGAGTAATTGCAACATCTCCTTCTTGTGTTACATCAACAGTTTCCGAGGTGAGACCTCATGGGTGGTTCCACACTGAATAGCGTGAAGTTTTGATTTATTTTACATGTGGAATGCTTACCTTTTACCAATATGTTAGACCAATTACTGATCTTCCTTGTAGGGTGTGTTAAGGATTTTACTTCGCAGGTATAATTCCCAGAATGCTCCAGGTGAGCAGTCTGAACTTCATACTTATTAGATGAATCAAATTCCCGTACCATCTGTCCATCTCTGTAGAAAGCAAACTGCACTTCTGTAGGCTTTGTGTGTGGATGAAGAGTTGTGTGACAGGTCAGGGTCAAGACATCTCCTTCGAAAAATTCATTGTTCACTTTTATATTTGGTTGTGAGAATAGCTCTAAATATGAAAGAGATGGAAAATACATTACATAGAGTGATTTTACACTTACAACAACACTGAATTCATTCATGGTCCAGAAAAGAGAAGAAGATATCAGATAATAGAACCGGTATTCATACTTGCCCTCTATCTGGATTGGTTCCTCTACACTTTTTTTCCTCACTCTTCCATCTGTGGTTTGCACTTCACATGAATAGTTCCCAGAATGCTCCAGCTGTACCATGGAGACATCATAGATGTCCTTGTCACCAAATCCCTGAACAATTCGTCCTTCTCTGTAGAAAGCAAATAGTATCTGTGTGTTTTGTCTGGGAGGATGGAGACTTGTCTCACATTTTAGGGTCATGTTATTCTTCTTAAAAACGGGATGTGGGGTCACTTTTATGGTCGGAGTCTTAAACAGCTCTAGAAAAATAACTAAGTGTTAACTATATAATATTAGGGTGATTTGCACTAGTAGACCACATTCCATAGACACGAGTAGCATTTTGACATTACAGCAACACTGGAGAATGTAGAGAAGACTATGCATCTCATCCGGGTACAAAACATTTCTCAAAAATTTTCCCCAAAAATTCTAATTCGGGCTGTCCTAAATCACAATCCGATTTTACTGATACATGTGAAATAGAGAAGACGGAAAGGGCTTGAAGGGTTTCTACCATCAGAATTTCTGTTATGTAGTTCTGACATTAGCGATGTGCCAATGTCAGCAGTACATAGCAGTGTGTTTTTAACATTTGTCCCTGCGGCCGTTCTGCTGAAATACACACTTTTACAATATGCTAATGAGCCTCTAGGTGCTATGTGGGCGTAGATTCAGCACCTAGAGGCTCGAAAAACTAACCATGTATCCCGCCCCGCTCCTCTTGATTGATGCATCGTTGCGCCCGACTACGTCACAGTGAGAAAACTGGCACCAGGAGCACGGCCTTCACTCACTGCGCCTGCAGCGAATACAGAAGTGAACGGCGCAGGCGCGGGATTTCCTTAACGATGCATCAATCAAGAGTAGCAGACATCAATCAAGAGGAGCGGGGCGGGCAGAACAGAGGACCTGGGCGGGATACATGGTTAGTTTTTCGAGCCTCTAGGTGCTGAATCTACGCCCACATAGCACCTAGAGGCTCATTAGCATATTGTAAAAGTGTGTATTTCAGCAGAACGGCCGCAGGGACAAATGTTAAAAACACACTGCTATGTACTGCTGACATTGGCACATCGCTAATGTCAGAACTACATAACAGAAATTCTGATGGTAGAAACCCTTTAAGGTACAGCCACACAATCAGGTTTTCTGGTGCAGTTTTGGAAGCCAAAATCATGAGCAGATTAAAACAAAAAAATGGAGAAGTAGTATCTGTTATTTATGCCCCCCCTTATGATCCACTCCTGATTTTGGCTTCCAAAAATGCACGAAGAAACCTGACCATGTGGCTATACCCTAAGCGTGAGATCGGCAGGGGAGCGACTCCCGGGACCCTCACCAATCTGCTGTACAACGACGCCACAGCACTCCATGAATGATTATGCCTCTTCCTAGGCCCTGTGACCCCACTTTCATCTGTCACGTGATTTAGATGCAGCTCAGTCCAGTTTAAGTGAATGGGGCTGAGCTGCAATACCAAGCACAGCCACTATTGAACAGTCGGCACTGTACTTGGCAAGGCTGCAGCACTCCCAAAACTCTAGCAAGCATTACAGTGATTGGTGAGGGTGCCAGGATTCAGACCCCTGCAAATCTGAAATTGATGACTTAGCCTGATGATTAGCCATCAATTTGAAAATCTTGGATAGCGCCTTTAATGGCCATGCAAGATTATTTGGCAAATGACACAGTCATTAACAAACTTCAAGGAGTTGTCACTTTCTGTGCAGCACGGCTGCTTTTGGCTCCATTGGGGTGTGGATTTTAAATATGCCGCATGTCAGTATACCCTTGGGAAACTGTACTTTCCACGGATTTCACCTTTTAAAATGCAAAAACTAGAAAATGTTAGGAGATCTGCTGCAGACTCACTACATGTGGACACATCCTAACTCTTGACCCGGCATAGATTTATCGTCCCAGGTGCTGTAACCTAAACATGACAAAAAGTGAAGCCTGCACCAAAATCTAGAAGAAATATGCACCATATATAGCATCAAGTGCATTGGATATTCCCTCTCACTAAGCCCCCCCCCCCCCCCCCTTCAGTTTGTCCTAAATGCTGCAGCCTGGCTCATCTATCCTTCCACCCGCTTATACTGATGGTACTAGCCTGTGCCAGTCACTTCACTGGTTGCCCATCCACCACAGAATACAGTTCAAACTTCACCTCCATACATCTCCTCCCTCATTACCATCTACCACCCTATTCGTGCTCTCCACAGTGCTGCACCTCCATACATCTCCTCCCTCATTACCGTTTGCCACCCTACTCGTGCTCTCCACAGTGCTGCACCTCTATACATCTCCTCCCTCATTACCATCTGCCACCCTACTCGTGCTCTCCACAGTGCTGCTCCTCCAAACATCTGCTCCTGATCTCTGTCTACCACCCTACTTGTGCTCTGCACAGTGCTTCACCTCCATACTTCTCCTCCCTCATTTCCATCTACCACCCTATTTGTGCTCTCCACAGTGCTGCACTTCTATACATCTCCTCTCTCATTTCCATCTACCGCCCTACTCGTGCTCTCCACAGTGCTGCTCCTCCATACATCTCCTCGTGATCTCTGTCTACCACCCTACTCGTGCTCTCCACAGTGCTGCACCTCCATACATCTCCTCCCTCATTAACATCTACCACCCTACTCGTGCTCTCCACAGTGCTGCACCTCCATACATCTCCTCCCTCATTAACATCTACCACCCTACTCGTGCTCTCCACAGTGCTGCACCTCCATACATCTCCTCCCTCATTAACATCTACCACCCTACTTGTGCTCTCCACAGTGCTGCACCTCCATACATCTCCTCCTGATCTGTCTACCACCCTACGCATGCTCTTCACAGTGCTGCACCTCCATACATCTCCTCCCTCATTACCGTCTACCACCCTATGCGTGCTCTCCACAGTGCTGCACCTCCATACATCTCCCTCATTACCATCTATCACCCTTTTCGTGCTCTCCGTTCTGCCAGTGATCTAAGATTAAAATCCACCATAATCCGTACCTCTCACTCCCGTCTATAAGACTTTTCTCGAGTTGCACCTACTCTCTGGAATGCTCTGCCCCGGGATATCAGGTCAATTCCCAACTTCCCTACCTTCAAACGTGCCATAAAAACACATCTTTTCAGCCAGGCTTATCAAGCTTTCTAAAATGACTCTTTCCTGAGTAAACCCCTCCCCCACCAACTCCTGAGGCTTGGATGTGATCTATACCACTGCTTTCAGTACAAAAATGGCTTGACTACTACATATCGCAATCAACTACCTTATGTGTCACTCCCACTTCATCATAGATTGTAAGCTCTTGCGAGCAAGGCCCTCACTCCTAGTGCTGTGTATTAGCCAGTTATGTTGTGATGTATTTTGTTTCCTCCATGAACCCCTGAATTTGCAAAGCGCTGCAGAATATGGTGGTGCTATATAAATGAAGATTATTATTATTATTTTTGGATAGAAAAGTCACCACAAATGTGGCTAATCTGATCTCAACCTGACACAGTAGTGAATCGTAAGGATACATGTTGCTCCAATTGTATTGTGCACATCCTGCCTGGATTTACCTTGTACAGATACAGAAGCTTTCAGCTGCATATGTAGACCATGTAATATAATAGACTTCTTTTGTACATTTGTATTTCCCGGCACTTGTCCTGTCTACATTACTAATATGAAATTCCTCATCATCGCTCCCGTCTGTAATGACTTTGTTCTCTTTGTAAAATCTTGTCTGTCCTTCTCCATATCCAGGATAGTGGTGACATCGTAACGTCATCTCATCTCCTTCATAGACATATAGAGGGGTCTGCAGGATGAGCCAATCTGTAATACATAATGAGATAAGACGAGGGGACATGTATGATCTCTTATCAGTCCTGTTACCTGCTGTGTATAAGACGAGGGGACGTGTATGATCTCTTATCAGCCTGTTACCTGCTGTGTATAAGACGAGGGGATGTGTATGATCTCTTATCAGTCCTGTTACCTGCTGTGTATAAGACAAGGGGACGTGTATGATCTCTTATCAGTCCTGTTACCCTCTGTATATAAGACGAGGGGACGTGTATGATCTCTTATCAGTCCTGTTACCTGCTGTGTATAAGACGAGGGGACGTGTATGATCTCTTATCAGTCCTGTTACCTGCTGTGTATAAGACGAGGGGATGTGTATGATCTCTTATCAGTCCTGTTACCTGCTGTGTATAAGACAAGGGGACGTGTATGATCTCTTATCAGTCCTGTTACCCTCTGTATATAAGACGAGGGGACGTGTATGATCTCTTATCAGTCCTGTTACCTGCTGTGTATAAGACGAGGGGACGTGTATGATCTCTTATCAGTCCTGTTACCTGCTGTGTATAAGACGAGGGGACGTGTATGATCTCTTATCAGTCCTGTTACCTGCTGTGTATAAGACGAGGGGACGTGTATGATCTCTTATCAGTCCTGTTACCTGCTGTGTATAAGACGAGGGGACGTGTATGATCTCTTATCAGTCCTGTTACCTGCTGTGTATAATACGAGGGGACGTGTGTGATCTCTTATCAGTCCTGTTACCTGCTGTGTATAAGACGAGGAGACGTGTGTGATCTCTTATCAGTCCTGTTACCTGCTGTGTATAAGACGAGGGGACGTGTGTGATCTCTTATCAGTCCTGTTACCTGCTGTGTATTAGACGAGGGGATGTGTATGATCTCTTATCAGTCCTGTTACCTGCTGTGTATAAGACGAGAGGACGTGTGTGATCTCTTATCAGTCCTGTTACCTGCTGTGTATAATACGAGGGGACGTGTGTGATCTCTTATCAGTCCTGTTACCTGCTGTGTATAAGACGAGGGGACATGTATGATCTCTTATCAGTCCTGTTACCTGCTGTGTATAAGACGAGGGGACGTGTGTGATCTCTTATCAGTCCTGTTACCTGCTGTGTATAAGACGAGGGGACGTGTATGATCTCTTATCAGTCCTGTTACCTGCTGTGTATAAGACGAGGGGACGTGTATGACCTCTTATCAGTCCTGTTACCTGCTGTGTATAAGACGAGGGGACGTGTATGATCTCTTCTCAGTCCTGTTACCTGCTGTGTATAAGACGAGGGGACGTGTATGATCTCTTATCAGTCCTGTTACCTGCTGTGTATAAGACGAGGGGACGTGTATGACCTCTTATCAGTCCTGTTACCTGCTGTGTATAAGACGAGGGGACGTGTATGATCTCTTATCAGTCCTGTTACCTGCTGTGTATAAGACGAGGGGACGTGTATGACCTCTTATCAGTCCTGTTACCTGCTGTGTATAAGACGAGGGGACGTGTATGATCTCTTATCAGTCCTGTTACCTGCTGTGTATAAGACGAGGGGACGTGTATGATCTCTTATCAGTCCTGTTACCTGCTGTGTATAAGACGAGGGGACGTGTATGATCTCTTATCAGTCCTGTTACCTGCTGTGTATAAGACGAGGGGACGTGTGTGACCTCTTATCAGTCCTGTTACCTGCTGTGTGGGCAGCAATCCCAGGAGGGGGAAAGTAGTTGTGATAGTGGCAAAGATGAAGGTGGTATCTTTTTTGGCTGCAGCCCATAATGGAAAATGGAAGTAAAGTCAATGACCAAGCCCGTTTGGATACAATACATAAAGTCTATCTTTGCTGAATAGATGATGGGAGTTGCAGTACATATAGCAGCAATAGGCACAGTTCTGAGGTATATTCCAGAGTAAGCTTTGCCCAATAACTGTGTATAGGCAGTGAAAATACTAGAAATCCTCCCACAGCCTCTCTCTATAGTTCAACCTTCCCAAATAACCACAGGTGTGCAATTTTCAGTAACACTTTCTGCAATGCCCATTCTGCCTGGTACAGATACTAGGGTAGTGAGCTCCAGAGTCAATTAACCCTTTCCACATGCACTAAAGAGTTTTGCCATAAACAAGCGTTACCTTACTGTCTTTATCCAAGCACAGCCTTGAAAGTAGATCTAAACTATTCAAAATGTCAGTTCTCTTTCTCTCAGGGGAAGTCTCTCTGTTCAGTAGGTTTTTTGTTGCATCTTTCAGTCTCGGGATGAAGGTTCCCTGGACTAGGTCTAGCTTTTAGCAGCTCACACTAACGTGCCCTTTTTCTAGGCCGGCTCAGCAAGGGGGTGGAACCAGCCCATCACCCGGGCAATTGCACCAAGATTGCCAGTTTTAACTAATTACTGCCCATAGACAACCATTACTGATAACTAGTGCATAAGGGAATTGGTACATTAACAATAAATCACAACATTCACTCTGTAGCAGTTAGTGAACTGGTAGAATTACTCACCATTACTAACATCCAGTCTAGCGGGGTCGCTTATTTCTCCAGTACTGGTCTGACATCCGTAATTTCCACTGTGTGATGCTCCAGCATTTTGTATTGTATAGGATTTTCCACTGTGCACTTGCACATGGTCTTTGTACCATATATACTTCAGATCTTCTCCTCTAGTAGCCTCCACATCACAGGTCATTGTTATAGACTCCGTTGTGAATATCTTCTTGTAGTTTGGAGTGAAGGTCACCACAGGTCTGATGGAGGCTCCTATAAGACATCATGTATTACACTGAGGAATTCTAGACAGTCTTTTCCGAGAACCAATCAGGTGCCAATCAGGGCAATCTCTCCCCCGTTCTTCCTCCCAGTGTCATGTGATCATCCTTCCTTTTTCTCTCTCCTGGTATTTCCCTGCCAATTCTCAAAGTAAAATGGCTCTACGCGTAGTTTTATATGGTTCGTCAGTAAAACATTGGATTCAGTTTGCTACTAAGTTTTTGAGAAATTCGGAACCAATCATTTTAGTTCAGAATAGCTTCGCTCATCCTTACCCCGTACATATTAGAATATTGTCAGCCAGCCCCCAAGTTTTTTCTGGTTGGTGTTTGTTAAAGGTGTTTTCTGGGATTTTCATATTGATGTCTTCTCCTGATTACCAGGTTGGTGAGGGTCTGACCCCTGGCACCCTGGTAAGCTGTATTAAGAGGTCGTGGAGCTGAGCTGCAATACCGGACACAGCCTCTATGTAATGAAAGGCACTGTGCTGCAAGGAGGCCGCGGCACTCACCGGAGCTGTGGTGATCGCCGTAGCTTCCTCAAACAGCTGATCGGTGGAGGTGTCAGGTGTCAGGCCACAACCAATCTCATATTGATGACCTATCTTGAGGGTGAGCCATCAATATGAAAATCCCACAGAAACCTTTGAAGGGAGAACTCGACCGAAAGCCAGAAAACGGAAAAGTAAGCTTTTCAGTGAAGGTTTCCTCAACTTTATTGAAATAATAAGTCAATGTACATCTTCAATGTAATAGCTACACCAGGCTGGCCCATGTAATGGTAAATACCTGTATGTTAATCCATGTAAAATGCCACAATGGTGAGAACATGGACTAAACCTCCAAGTATGAACTTACACAGCACATTGTGTGATACAAGTGACCTCACGGTTCTCCATATATAAGGTTCTATTATAGAGAATAAAGCATGAAAGGATGAAGCTTACCTTCTCGTAGGAGAACCAACCCTGTAAAACAGAAGAGAAGTAGCATTATCAGGCATATAGTCCTGGTTCATTGGAGGTTGTTGCTACTAGTGTTGAGCGAATCAAAGTTCACAAAGTGGACTTCGATCCGAATTTCAGGGAAAATTAGATTTGCTGCAAAGCCAAATTTCCTTGTGCTTCGTGGTAACAAATCAAATTTCCCTAAAATGGCGGTAAAAAAAAATTATACTCACCTCATCCATTTGCGTGCGAAGACTCCGTCAAGGCCATCTTGATTGAAGATCCAGTGTGAAATCTTGTGCGCGGTGAAGTATGATGTCACCTCGCCGGCCAGTATGATGATGTCATCACACGCACCGCGTGAGATTTTGCGCTGGATCGGATCTTCAATTAAGATGGCCACAGCGGACTCTTCTTGAGCAAATGGATAAGGTGAGTATTTAAATTCTTCATCATCTCAGATGCCGCGATCAGCTATGAACATGGCATCTGATGGGTTCAATGACTGGGGAGCAGCAGTGTGAAATTCAGTGAAGCAGCCGAATCAAAGTTTTGAGAACTTTGCTCACCTGTAGTTGCTACCCTTAGTGTAAATGTGTATAGGTATAAGACCAGCACAATGTCCCCTCACAGATGCTTCTGTAGGTGTAGCTGTTCGTGCTTGGAAATCTGGAGTCGGTTAAACCAAGGTCCACACCAACTATCAGCAATATTGTCCTGATAGCTATCTCTCCACACCTGCACCCAAAGGAGATATTAACTATTGTACCTTTTTGTTGGCCACTTAAATTATTATTCCGAAACAAATTGGCTTTTAGGTGGTAAATAAAAGTTATAGAAACACTATACCTAGAAAGAGGGTACAACTACACAGGCAATACTCCTTCCCCTACTGTCAATCTGCAGCATTTTTGGAAACAAATATAGGGGTTGATCTCCTGCTGATCAGTTCAATCTTCACTACAGTCCAGCTGAGGGAGTTGGGCTGAACATTCATTTTGTCCTACTGAAGATTGGGGGGAGGCTCCTGCTGCAGCCAGTTATGGTATGATTGAATGTGCAAGTCCCCTAGGGGGACTTGAAAAGAGTGAAAGAAAAAGGTAAAAAAAAAAAAAGTTAAAAAAAAGATATCTAAAAAAATATATCTAAAAATGCAAAATACCCCTTTTCCCTATATTAAAAGTAAATAATAAAAAAAATAAAGGTTCATAGGCATTACCGCATCCCAAAATACCTGTACTTTTAAAATATGCATATTTTTCCCATGCGGTAATTGCCGTAATGAGAAAAAAATCGAAATAGCTTATTCGTCCTTTTTTGTCAGTTCATCTGCTTAAAAAAATGTATTAAAATTGATCTAAAAGTCATACACACACAGTACAGCTCACCATTTGGAATTTTTCCAGCTTCCCACTACACTGTAAGTAGTATTAGCGGTGCCATTACAAAGTGCAGCTTTTCCTACAGAAAACAAGCCTTCATATGGCTATATAACCTCAAAAATGTAAGAGCTATGGCTCCAGGAAGGCAGGGAATGAAAAACAAAAATGCAAAAACAGAAAATCGCCTGGTTGGGAAGTGGTTAAAGGCTACATTTTCTTATAATATGTGGTTGTAATTACCTTGGTGAAACAATACTTATTTGTTCATGCAAGTGCACATGTAATAAAGCAGTGACTTTCTGACCAGGGTGGCCTCTCCTCAGGATCAGTGGGGTCTGAAACTTTCAACACTCCCCTTCCAACTCTTTTCAGTTAATTTGCTTCACATAGAGTGGATATAAAAAGTCTACACACCCCTGTTAATATGTCAGGTTTCTGTGATGTAAAAATAAATAAAAATGAGACAAAGATAAATCAGAACTTTTTCCACCTTTAATGTGACCTATACACTGTACAACTCAATTGAAAAACAAACTGAAATCTTTTAGGTGGAGGGAAGAAAAAATATAAAAATAAAATAATATGGTTGCATAAGTGTGCACACCCTTAGGCCTCATGCACACGACCGTTGTTTCATTCCGTGTCCGTTGTTCCGTTTTTCGTGATTTTCTGCAGACCCATTGACTTTCAATGGGTCCGTTGAAAACTCGGCTAATGCACCGTTTGTCATCCACGTCCGTGATTCGTGGATTTAGTCCATCCAAAAAATATAACCTGTCCTATTTTTTTCACGGAAAATGGTTTGCGGGCCCATTCAAGTCAATGGGACCGTGAAAAAACGTGGAGGCACACAAGATTGTCATCCGCGTCCGTTTTTTTCCTATCATTTGCATGGCAAACTTGACTTCGGTTTTTTGTCTGGAGATCCTCCAAAAGAAAAGGAAGACACACGGAAACAAATCACGGAACAACGGAACCCCATTTTGCGGAACGGAACACAACAACGGTCGTGTGCATGAGGCCTTAAACTCATACTTTGTTGAAGCACCTTTTGATTTTATTATAGCACTCAGTCTTTTTGGGTATGAGTCTATCAGCATGGCACATTTTGACTTCACTCTTCTTTGCAAAAATTCTCCAAATCTGTCAGAGTGCGAGGGCATCTCCTGGGCACAGCCCTCTTCAGATCACCCCACAGATTTTCAATCGGATTCAGGTCTGGGCTCTGGCTGGGCCATTCCAAAACTTTCATCTTCTTCTGGTGAAGCCATTCCTTGGTTGATTTGGATGTATGCTTCGGGTCGTTGTCATGCTGAAAGATGAAGTTCCTCTTCATGTTCAGCTTTCTAGCAGAAGCCTGAAGGTTTTGTGCCAATATTGACTGGTATTTGGAACTGTTCATAATTCCCTCTAGCTTAACTAAGGCCCCAGTTCCAGCTGAAGAACAACATCCCCTTGGCATGATGCTGCCACCACCAGGCTTCACTGTGGGGATGGTGTTCTTTTGGTGATGTGCAGTGTTGTTTTTGCGCCAAACATATCTTTTGGAATTATGGCCAAAAGTCCAACCTTGGTTTCATTAGACCATAACACCTTTTCCCACATGCTTTTGGGAGACTTCAGATGTGTTTTTGCAAAATGTAGCCTGGCTTGGATGTTTTTCTTCGTAAGAAAAGGCTTTCGTCTTGCCACTCTACCCCATAGCCCAGACATATGAAGAATACAGGAGATTGTTGTCACATGTACCACACAGCCACTACTTGCCAGATATTCCTGCAGTTCCTTTAATGTTGCTGTAGGCCTCTTGGTCGCCTCCCAGACCAGTTTTCTTCTTGTCTTTTCATCAATTTTGGAGGGACGTCCAGTTCTTGGTAATGTCACTGTTGTGCCATATTTTCTCCACTTGATGACTGTCTTCACTGTGTTCCATGGTATATCTAATGCCTTGTCCCCTTCTCCTGACTGATACCTTCTAACAATGAGATCCCTCTGATGCTTTGGAAGCTCTCTGTGGACCATGGCTTTTGCTGTGGGATGCGACAATTTTTTTTTTAGGAAAGACCAACTAGAGCAGCTGAACTTTATTTGGGGTTAATCAGAGGCCCTTTAAATGATGGCCGGTGTATGCTGACTCCTATGTAACAGGATTGTGAATGTGATTGCTCAATTCTGAACACAGCGACATCCCCAGATAAAAGAGGGTGTGCACACTTATGCAACCACATTATATATATTTTTTTTTTTGTTTTCTTCCCTCCAACTAAAAGATTTCAATTAATTTTTTTACATCACAGAAACCTGACATTTTAACAGGGGTGTGTACACTTTTTGTGTCCACTATATTAGGAGAGGATACTAGTAAATCCATATATAAATTAATATATACATAAACACATTCTTCAACTTTCCTAGTGTTGAGCGAATCGGAGTTCACGAAGTGGACTTCGATCCAAATTTCAGGAAAAATTTGATTCGCCGCAAAGCCGAATTTCCTCGTGCTTCGAGATAACGAATCGATTTTTCCTGAAATGGCAATAACATTTTTTAAAAGATCATACTTGCCTTATCCATTTAAGCGCAAAGTGGTCACCGTGGCCATTTTGCTTGAAGATCCCATGCAAAATCTAGTGCGCGGTGACTTATGTCGTGATGACATCATCAAGCGTCGCTCAAGATTTCGCGCTGGATCTTAAAGCAAGATGGCCGTGGCAGCCTCTTTGGGATCAAATGGATAAGTACAATTATTTTTTATTTTTTGCAAACACAAAAATGCTTTAATATGGACCTCAGATGCTGCGATCAGCGATGAACGAGGCATCTGAGGGGTTCAATGACAGGAGGCGGTGACAAAGTAATTCTTCACGAAAAATGTTTTCGTAAAATTTGGCAAAGCAGCCAAATCGAATTTTTGAGAACTTCTTTCATCTCTACACTTTCTCTTCCAGAATGTTTTTTTTTTTAAAAGAAGAGAAGGAGCCTCCCCTTTTTTCTATATCCATATATATTCTATGCCTTAGTCCCTAGCCGATCAGCTATTGCCTTGTAGCGCTGGGCGCCAGGACTACACAATGATCGTTGCTGGTATCCGGAGCACTTCTACCACTGAAGAGAATGGGAACGGCGCTGCAGTTACCAGCTCTGTCCACTATACAATGTTGAGTAGCTGTGGCGTTGGAGCTACGATTAAAAAAAGCGAGGGTGAGGGGTATCGAATCCCCACTAATCTGATACTGAAAGCCTGTCTTGAAGATAAGGCATCAATATCAAAATCCTGGAAATCCCTTTAAAGGGGTTGTCCGAGTGTTTAATACTGATGACCTATCCTCAAGATAGGCCATCAATTTAAGATGGTCAGGGGTCCAATTCCTAGTACCCCTGCCGACAATCTGTTTGAAAAGGCTGCACCACTTCATTAGCGCTTAGGCCTCTTCCTAGGCCAGTGACATCACGTTCATTGGTCAGATGACCAAGTTGCAGCTCAGTCCTATGCAATAGACAGCGCTGTGCTTGGTAATTTTCAAGAAGACCATGGCACTCACAGGAGCACTGTAGCCTCTTCAAACAGCTGATCAACAAGGGTGCTGGGAGTCAGACCTCCACTGATTGGACACTTATGACCTATACTGACTGTAGGTCATTCATATTAAACACTTGGACAACCCCTTTATGTTTTATTACAGTAAGTTTCCTTTAGTAGTGGTAACATTATTGGGTTCAATTAATAACCCATCACTGATGCATTAATCCACTACCTGCAGCTTTTGACTCTCTGTAGTTGCCTATTGATTTACCATCATTAGTGTAGCTGCCCTTGTATTATAGGGAACTACGCGATAGCAATTTCCTCATATACTTCACTTCACTATCAGAACTGTGATGTTATATAGAGATACTGTAGAGGGAGATGAGAATGTATGGGCCTGATGTTCTGGGATTTGTTCCTTATCTTACCCCATTGTGATATTTCCTATTATCGGAAGGTCTAGGGATGTTCATGACTGGTTTCATGAAGCTACAACTGCCCCATGTAGTCTACTCCCATTCACTAGAACAAAGTGATCAGTGTCTTCTATCATTTACATTCAGAATAGTAATAGTAACAGTAAGTATACAACTTTCCATAAAGCAATGAGATACCATTTTAAAGATGAGCGAATTGATTTTACTGGTTTAGAATTTGTCCCAAAAAGTTTGGTTTCTAACGAACCTAAGCTTTTATAATTTATTGAGAGAGAATGAATTCAAAATTGGTAGAATTGATTTGATCATCTCTAGTATGTATATTTATACGTATCTTCTTAAGATATTTATGGAATAAGACATGTAAGCTAGTCTCCTTTCTAAAAGAAAACTGAGTGTATCATACCAGGAACCCTGCTTTTTTGGGTAACTACCTTTTAACAAAGCTGAGCAAAGAAAATTAGCTTGGCTTCCTGAGAGGCCTTGGTTTGGGTAGTATTTCTCCTTATGGAGGACACCATGTATACATAAGGAGTATCATAAGCCAGTCACCGCTCCTCTGGATTTCTGGGAAAAATATATGGGGTACACTTTCTCCTTATGGAGGACACCATGTATACATGAGGAGTATCGCGAGCCAGTCACCACTCCTCTGGATTTATGGGAAAAAAGATATGTACATTAATACATCTTCCATCAGCTAAGCTTAGAAAAGCTAATTTAAATATCTTTCCCAGAAACCCAGAGAAGTGTTGCCTGGCCTACAAAACTCTGCACATGTACTCCGCATGCTAGGCGCTGTCCGTAATGAGAAAGAGTACCCCCAGACAACGGATAAATATTGGCCAGAAACTCAAATTGTGATACATGTGCAGTATTTTATTTCTACAAGTTTATTCTAAATATATAGTAATTATAATTTGTATTCTTTAATTGCATATCTTGAAATATTAAACCATTATAGAATGATATATAATAATAATAGTAATAATAAATGTAAAAATATGTGAAAATGAAATACTAGTACGTTCCTGCATAGTCTAACATACTGGTAAAGAATTGTATACGTCTCTCAAATTTAAAACTAACACATCCACTATAGGTAAACTAACAATGACTGGATAGCCACCCCGATCCCGTATCAGGAACCTCCTGGATGCCCTAGGATAGCCCTGATTCAGGATCACCTACAAAGATGGCCTATCACTAAATAAATGACCAGACTAACATAAGTACAAAAAATAAAGACCAACATTTTGGCCCTGTTCAATCTAGGGCTCCTCAAGGGGACGAAAAAAGGCAATACGTCACAATCGGTGTCACCAACACATACTCAGCACAGATCTAGTACAGGTTAGTCATGCCCCGGGTGTCAGAACATTGACGATAACAGCTGGGTACATAATTGCTGAATACATATTGTTTAAGCTGATTACATATCATTAAGTCACAAGGATAAGGCTGACTACAGTTATGTTCCCTACGACATCAACAATACAATTACCCCACCAGTGTGATCACAGATGTGACTATATGAGACCCAATGAGCTCTCTAAGTTGAAAATATAGATATAGACGAATATAGAGCTTGTCACGTATATTTCTTTATCCCTCCATTGGAAGTATCAAGGCCCGATCCAGTACTCATCCGATACTAAATACTAGATACCAATCTTATGGGGTGTCACCCCACAACCCGTAGCGTCCCACAGCTAGAACATACTTTTGGCACCCAAGTCATGAAATAATAGATGCATGTTGTAATACCAGGTAGAGGTTAATGCAGATAGATTATTATACACCATGAGGCGGTTAAGGGTGAACATATGCAGTAAAAAAAAAGTCACATGCGTCCGCACTGTAAACAATGGTTACTTGCATGCCGCTAGGGATAGATGTATGTGGTCACAGCGGGATGTCTTCAGGCAGGGATCCGACATGATGTAGGACGGACGCCAGGATTGCGGTAAAGCCAGCGTGTCAGATGGAGTGGAGGGCGGGTCTAATTCCCGGTAAGCAATTTAAATCACATGTCCCGCTCCTAGTCAGACCAAGTAGCGCGAGACTTCCTGATGACCAGATTTCGAATCACATGACTGGGAAGTTGGCATCATAGTAACCATAGCACCAACCAGGTTGCAAAATTGCATTGTTAAAGAACAAATCAGAGGGAATTGTATCAGCCTCCACATCTATATAAATTAGCAATATACTGGTCCGATAAATATTTTCAAATCCTTGGTAAGATGTGATATTAATTCAAATAGAAAAAGACACATGGGGTTAGGCTGGTTTCTCACAGGAAGCAAGAAAAATCTATATTTTCGTTGAGGCCTGAAGGGGTGACCATATTAAGAGTATAGGTCCACTTTGACTCTTTTTGCTTTAATAACCTATCAACGTCGTCCCCTCTAATAGATGGTCTAATGGTCTCAATCATAGAGAAATGTATTGTTTTGGGATCACCAAGGTGGTGAAGTATCACATGTCTGGATAATGACTTATCGCGTTTATTCCGAATATCTCCTATGTGTTCCAGAATCCTTTTCTTAAATGCTCTGCAAGTTTTGCCTACATATTTTAGTCCACAGTCACATGGGGCCAGATAAACAACACCCATCGTATTGCAGTTGGCGAAGGAACGGGCCCTAAACATCTTAGTTTGCTTATTATCCGTAAAGGTATCGCCTGTATGAATGTATTGACAGGCTTTACATTTACCACACCTAAATGTGCCAAATTTTCTGTTAGTCAACCATGTACTTTTTATGGGGGTTTCAAAGTGGCTCTGTACTACTGAATTCCCTAAACTCCATCCACGTCTAAAAGTAATAGCCAGGAACTCCGGGAGGACTTCCTCCAAATCTGGATCCATTTTTAACAGAGACCAGTACCGGCCAAGAATTTCCCGGATTTGATGGGATGCCGTATCAAACATCCCTATTATTCGGATCACCTCAGTTCGTTCATTCTTCTCTTTAGATTGGAGAAGTCTACCTCTATCCATGATGTTACCGTTTCCCCACGCCTCATACAGACAGGAATCTGGGTATCCTCTTTGTTTGAAGCGATCAAATAATTTAGACGCTTCCCTAGTAAAGTCATTAGAACCAATAATCTCATCTATTGTAGTGAACTCTCTGTAACCTCCGATTCCAACTTTAATAACAATTAAGGGGTGCAGATACGTTTTGCCGGTTTTATAAATATCCGTAACCCCTTAGGAACAATGCAGTTCTTAACCTCTTCCCGACACATGATGTACTATTACATCATGGAAGCCATTGCGTTCCTGCAATTTGATGTAATAGTACGTCATGGTGATCGGGCGGGCATCGGAGCGGTGCGCGCGCGATCACTGCAGGGGCCCGGCAGTCCCTGGTAACAGGGCCCCTGCTGTATCCGCCGGCATCGCTGTTTAAAGCGATGCCGGCGGATTAACCCCTTCTATGCTGCAGTCTGCGCTGATCGCGACATAGAAGGGGTCTGTGTCGGGTGAGGGAGCGCATCGAGTCCCCGTGCTGCTGTGGCGGGGACTCGATGTGTAAGAAGGCAGCCCGATGCCGTGAAAAGGCTGCCCAATGCCTTGCATGGCATCGCGACCTGCCTTCTATGGTGCCGAGGAGATCCAGCCTCAGGCTGGGTCTCCTAGGCAACCTATTCGTGTACTACTCACTATAGTACATGAACAGGCATTGCATTAAAATACAGATGTATTGTAATGCATTGCAGAGGGGATCAGACCCCCAAAGTGAACATCAGAAATAAAGTAAAGAAAAAAAGTTAAAAAAAAAGTGTTTTTAATAAAATTAATAAAATAAAAAAATATATAATAAAATAAAAAAAATGGAAAAAAAAACATTAGGTATCGCCGCGTCCGTAATGACGGCTATATAAATATATCACATGATCCACCCTGTCCGATAAAAACCATAAAAAAATAAATAGAAACAGTGTAAAAAAAAGCTATTTTTGTCACCTTACATCACAAAAAGTGCAACACCAAGCGATCAAAAAGGCGTTTGTCCCACAAAATGGTATCAATAAAACCGTCAACACATCCCGCAAAAAATGAGCCCCTACCTAAGATAATCGGTCAAAAAATAAAAAAGCTATCACTCTCAGACAATGGAGACTTCAAAACTGTTATTATTGTGCTAAAGTGAAATAAATTTACAAAATATACATATTAGGTATCGCCACGTCCGTAACAACTATCTCTATAAAAATATCACATGACCTAACCCCTCAGGTGAACACCGTAAAAAACTTTTAATAAAAACTGTGTAAAAAATAGACGATCAGCAGAAAAATAAAAAAAATAGGGCATTCAGAATATGGAAATACAAAAACCTAATTTTTGTTTTCAAAAATGCTTTATTATGTAAAACTGAAACATGATTTGATATCATTGCGTCCGTAACAACCTGCTATATAAAAATTGCGCATGATCTAACCTGTCAGATGAATGTTGTTAAAAATAAAAAAGGTGCCAAAACATAAATTTTTGGGGTTACCTTGCCTCACAAAAAAGTAATATAGAGCAATTAAAAATCATATGTACCCCAAACTAGTACCCACAAAACTGGCACCTTATCCCGTAGTTTCCCAAATGTGGTCACTTTTTTGAGTTTCTACTGTAAGGGTGGATCACGGGGGCTTCAAGTGGGACATGGCATCTAAAAACCAGTTCAATTAAATCTGCTTTTCAAAAACGATATGGCGTTCCTTTCCTACTGTGCCATGCCGTGTGCCCGTACAGCTGTTTAATAATATACATCCTAATAAAGGTTATGTTTTATAAGGGATAATCTGTGAATTCCAATAGGCAGTGATCAGTAGCACAGTGTCAGTGTCACGTGCTAGCAGGCACTGTGTACTGTGTTTAAAAGCTACAATATAGTAACACTGCAGCGAGTGCGCGCTGACACCGTGTTATTTACTTTTAGGGTACAGTGAGGCAATTTATCTATTAGGTATTTATTTCCTGACAGTAAACAATTACTGTCAGGGGGACACCCTAGCCGGAGTCGCTATTTCTAAGAGTGTCGGATTCCAATTTTAAATTTAACTGTACAATAAAGGATTATTATTATAATGTTAATGTTCTGTTCAGGCAGTGTTAGTATGTTCCTACATAGGCCAGCTTTTCTTCTTTTATTCCTATAAGGTGTGGTTATTGTGTTTGCGTATCTTTTGCTTATTATTTCATTTCCATTCTGAAGCCAGGCTGTCCATGAACGAGGACATGTATTTCTGTCCATCAGACACAGGGACAGGACTTGTGAAGTTTATCAGAGCCTGAAATGAGCCATACACTTGTAAGCCGGACAAGATCAGGACAAGAATCAGCCTCTACCAATGGAACATACTGACTAATACCACCGTGAGAGAGTGGCCAAGAGTGATACCATTCTCAGCAATATGTGGTCGTGATAAATATAGCTATGTCCTCCATAACTTCAGTTTTAAAAAGCTGAAACCAGATCTTACAAGCACAATATATGTGACTAGTACATAGTAATGGAGTTATAGGGTGAGTGTGCACATCTGACACTATGCACAGTTATATATATGATGGGACATAGGCTGCAGCTAGTAACTTGCAGTTATGGCCTCTATTTATATGACATTATTGCACCCCCTCTTGCTGCTCACCATCAGATCGGGACTGAAATACATGAAGATCTTGGTACTTACAGAGTAATAACACGGACGTCTCTGGGGACATGATGGATGGACGGAGACAATGGTGTCGAGTGTAAAAGGAGAAGTTGATTTTTGTCAGTATCTTCTTGTAAGGAAGTAAGGGGGGGGGGGGGGGTATCTACATCGCTCAAAGAAGCGGTGCACCGACATGCACACTATGGTTCTATTCAGAATTGAAGCTTGTCCCCCCTATTCTCAGGTCGATGTGGGGTCTTAATGGTTGGACCACCTGCAATTCCATATTTATTATCTATTCTGTGTATAGGTAATAAATACATTTTGTGGGTTAACGCCTTTAATAAACCACAGTAAATTATAGTATTAAGCAGTAAAGCAGTTCATTTATATGCATTCAGCAATATAGTTAGTGAACCTAAATAGATAGGTAGATAGTCTAACACCTATTTGGTCTAGTTTAACACCTGTTAGTTGGCATACTTGGGGTGCATTTACACAACTGTATGTATTTTGAGGTCCGCAAAATGAGGATCCGCAAAAAAAACTGACGACGTCCCTGTTGCATCCGTTTTTTTGCAGATACATTGTAACAATGCCTATTCTTTTCCGCAAAACGTACGGTAAAACTGCGGATCGGATGCGGACCAAAAATACGATCATGTGAATGGGCCTCATGCTACAAATGTGCACCACAAATTTGGCACATTTTTTAGCCCACATTACTGCATCTTAAGCCCCATTTCTGGTGGCCACACGCCTTCACAATGAAGTCACGGCCCGACCAAGCAATGAAAAAATAGCTTGGTCTCGAAGTGGCAAAATGAATATGGGGAAGGGGTAAAGCAAACCCTTCATCCAACCAGTATCTGAGTTAAAATGGAAATAAGGTTCTCAGTGATGAATTGTGGGCAGTGTGCTTCAGGGGTTTGGAGTATAGTGACCTGGAACGAGTGTACTTTGGAGTCTGGACATTTGTGGCCATCTGCCCTTATTACTGCTACCAACATCCTACTTTATTGCACTTTGAATGGTTAACTTGCAGTATGATTTATGTTTCATAATGTTGAACTGCATTTTATATGTTTATGGTAATAGATCCTGTTCATTTGCATTGTTATTGGACTGTATTTGCACTGCAGTGTGGAAAGGTTAATGCACAAGCCAGCTATTACTGAGAGACTTTGAGACTTTCCAGTCTATGCACTGAGAAGCTAATAGTTTTCCATTGTTACCATAAGGGACTATGAAACGTCAGGGAACAGAGAGGAAGGAAAGAGGGTGCACTCTGACTCCACCCACAACCCCTGTCCCTGCCTACTTACACTACCCGCCCTAGGCGACGGGGCGTAACTGGGCGACGGTCCCTTACTTACATAAGTGCATAGAGGAAAGATACGGAAGGTCAACAAGCCAAGGGTCAGAACCAGAAGAAGCGGGAGTACAAATGGAGCAGGCAAATGTAAAGTCAACAGTCAGAGCCGAGGTCAATCCAGGAGAGCAAATACATACAAAGGATGAGACGAAGTCGGGGTCAAAGAACGAGTCGAGGTCACAAGGTCAGGAGGTCAATCAGAACAAGCAGCCGCAGACTAGAAACAAGGAAGCACCAATGGACCAGTATCACAGGCAACCTGTAGCCAGCAGGTTGCCTGTATTTATAGTGGGGAGTGAGGGTCATGTGATGTGGCCAGCATCACATGACCGACAGACACACAAGTCGAGCACCGAGTGATCAGCTCGGCGCTCAAGGCAGACCTATGAGCAGGGAGCCTCCCAGCTAGCAAAGCCGCCCTGGGAACAAGGCCGAACACAGATCCTCGCTCCCGAAGCTAAGCAGCAGGTCTGTGGCTGATGGGAGACCGAGTGCACCTTCGGCGCCCAGTTACAGTACCCCCCCTTTTACGAGGGGCCACCAGACCCAAGCCCTTGGGTACAAATCTCCCAGGATGCTCATCATGAAACTTCTTGATGAGCCTCGGGGGGTGGATATCAGTAGCTGGGACCCAAGACCTCTCCTCGGGTCCATAACCCTTCTAGTTGACAAGGTACTGCCAGGAGTTTCGGACCTTTCTACCATCCACAATTCTGGAGACTCCAAACTCCTCTTTATCTTCAATTTGTATGGGAGGAGGAGCTGACTGCAAAGGAACAATATTAGGGATGAGCGAACTCGAACTGTATAGTTCGGGTTCGTACCGAATTTTGGGGTGTCCGTGACACGGACCCGAACCCGGACATTTTCGTAAAAGTCCGGGTTCGGGTTCGGTGTTCGTCGCTTTCTTGGCGCTTTTGTGACGCTTTCTTGGCGCTTTTTGAAAGGCTGCAAAGCAGCCAATCAACAAGCGTCATACTACTTGCCCCAAGAGGCCATCACAGCCATGCCTACTATTGGCATGGCTGTGATTGGCCAGAGCACCATGTGACCCAGCCTCTATTTAAGCTGGAGTCACATAGCGCCGCCCGTCACTCTGCTCTGATTAGCGTAGGGAGAGGTTGCGGCTGCGACAGTAGGGCGAGATTAGGCAGATTAACTCCTCCAAAGGACTTGATTAACTGATCGATCTGCAGCTGTGGATCATTGAGCTGCTGATCCTCAATTGCTCACTGTTTTTAGGCTGCACAGACCGTTTGTCAGTCTCATTTTTCTGGGGTGATCGGCGGCCATTTTGTGTCTTGTGGTGCGCCAGCACAAGCTGCGACCAAGTGCATTTAACCCTCAATGGTGTGGTTGTTTTTTGGCTAAAGCCTACATCAGGGTGAAGCTGTCACACCAAGTGCATTTAACCAGCAATAGTCTGTTCATTTTTTGGCCATATACAAAATCAGGGGCAAGCTGCGCCTGTCACCAAGTGCATTTAACCCTCAATGGTGTGGTTGTTTTTTGGCTAAAGCCTACATCAGGGTGAAGCTGTGACACCAAGTGCATTTAACCAGCAATAGTCTGTTCATTTTTTGGCCATATACAAAATCAGGGGCAAGCTGCGCCTGTCACCAAGTGCATTTAACCCTCAATGGTGTGGTTGTTTTTTGGCTAAAGCCTACATCAGGGTGAAGCTGTCACACCAAGTGCATTTAACCAGCAATAGTCTGTTCATTTTTTGGCCATATACAAAATCAGGGGCAAGCTGCGCCTGTCACCAAGTGCATTTAACCCTCAATGGTGTGGTTGTTTTTTGGCTAAAGCCTACATCAGGGTGAAGCTGTCACACCAAGTGCATTTAACCAGCAATAGTCTGTTTATTTTTTGGCCATATCCCAGTCTAATTCTGTCACTAAATCCATACCGGTCACCCAGCGCCTAAATACTAGGCCTCAAATTTATATCCAGCTAAATCTGTCCCTAGTGCTGTAGCTGGGCGAGTTATTTAGTGTCCGTTCAAGCACATTTCTTGTTCTGGGTTGAAATACAATTCCCAATTTAGCAATTTCATAATTTAGTGGTTCCTGCTATATCAGAGCTATTTGAAATCTATCCCAAAAAGGGTATATAATATTGAAGGTGCACATTGGGTCATTCAGAATAACTTCACACACACCCGCTACTGTGTATTTCCAAGTCTAATTCTGTCACTAAACCCATACCTGTCACCCAGCGCCTAAATACTAGGCCTCAAATTTAAATCCCTCTAAATCTCTCGTTACCGCTGTACTGTTGTTGCTGGGCAAGATATTTAGTGTCCGTCAAAGCACATTTTTTGTTCTGGGTTGAAGTACAATTCCCAATTTAGCAATTTCATAATTTAGTGGTTTCTGCTATATCAGAGCTATTTGAAATCTATCCCTAAAAGGGTATATAATATTGAAGGTGCACATAGGGTCATTCAGAATAACTTCACACACACGCTTCTGTGCATTTCCAAGTCTAATTCTGTCACTAAATCCATACCGGTGACCCAGCGCCTAAATACTAGGCCTCAAATTTAAATCCCTCTAAATCTCTCGTTACCCACCGCTGTACTGTTGTTGCTGGGCAAGATATTTAGTGTCCGTCAAAGCACATTTTTTGTTCTGGGTTGAAGTACAATTCCCAATTTAGCAATTTCATAATTTAGTGGTTTCTGCTATATCAGAGCTATTTGAAATCTATCCCTAAAAGGGTATATAATATTGAAGGTGCACATAGGGTCATTCAGAATAACTTCACACACACGCTTCTGTGCATTTCCAAGTCTAATTCTGTCACTAAATCCATACCGGTGACCCAGCGCCTAAATACTAGGCCTCAAATTTAAATCCCTCTAAATCTCTCGTTACCCACCGCTGTACTGTTGTTGCTGGGCAAGATATTTAGTGTCCGTCAAAGCACATTTTTTGTTCTGGGTTGAAGTACAATTCCCAATTTAGCAATTTCATAATTTAGTGGTTTCTGCTATATCAGAGCTATTTGAAATCTATCCCTAAAAGGGTATATAATATTGAAGGTGCACATAGGGTCATTCAGAATAACTTCACACACACGCTTCTGTGCATTTCCAAGTCTAATTCTGTCACTAAATCCATACCGGTGACCCAGCGCCTAAATACTAGGCCTCAAATTTAAATCCCTCTAAATCTCTCGTTACCCACCGCTGTACTGTTGTTGCTGGGCAAGATATTTAGTGTCCGTCAAAGCACATTTTTTGTTCTGGGTTGAAGTACAATTCCCAATTTAGCAATTTCATAATTTAGTGGTTTCTGCTATATCAGAGCTATTTGAAATCTATCCCTAAAAGGGTATATAATATTGAAGGTGCACATAGGGTCATTCAGAATAACTTCACACACACGCTTCTGTGCATTTCCAAGTCTAATTCTGTCACTAAATCCATACCGGTGACCCAGCGCCTAAATACTAGGCCTCAAATTTAAATCCCTCTAAATCTCTCGTTACCCACCGCTGTACTGTTGTTGCTGGGCAAGATATTTAGTGTCCGTCAAAGCACATTTTTTGTTCTGGGTTGAAGTACAATTCCCAATTTAGCAATTTCATAATTTAGTGGTTTCTGCTATATCAGAGCTATTTGAAATCTATCCCAAAAAGGGTATATAATATTGAAGGTGCACATTGGGTCATTCAGAATAACTTCACACACACCCGCTACTGTGTATTTCCAAGTCTAATTCTGTCACTAAACCCATACCTGTCACCCAGCGCCTAAATACTAGGCCTCAAATTTAAATCCCTCTAAATCTCTCGTTACCGCTGTCCTGTTGTAGCTGGGAAAGTTATTTAGTGCCCGTCAAAGCACATTTTTTGTTCTGGGTTGAAGTACAATTCCCAATTTAGCAATTTCATAATTTAGTGGTTCCTGCTATATCAGAGCCATTTGAAATCTATCCCAAAAAGGGTATATAATATTCAAGGTGCACATTGGGTCATTCAGAATAACTTCACACACACGCTTCTGTGCATTTCCAAGTCTAATTCTGTCACTAAATCCATACCGGTCACCCAGCGCCTAAATACTAGGCCTCAAATTTATATCCCGCTGAATTTGAATACAATACATTGGGCCAAATAATATATTTGTTGTTGTGGTGAACCATAACAATGAGAAAAACATCTAGTAAGGGACGCGGACGTGGACATGGTCGTGGTGGTGTTAGTGGACCCTCTGGTGCTGGGAGAGGACGTGGCCGTTCTGCCACATCCACACGTCCTAGTGTACCAACTACCTCAGGTCCCAGTAGCCGCCAGAATTTACAGCGATATATGGTGGGGCCCAATGCCGTTCTAAGGATGGTAAGGCCTGAGCAGGTACAGGCATTAGTCAATTGGGTGGCCGACAGTGGATCCAGCACGTTCACATTATCTCCCACCCAGTCTTCTGCAGAAAGCGCACAGATGGCGCCTGAAAACCAACCCCAAAAACGAGAAGAAGGAGGCAGCATGACCGGTAAAAATCCCTTTAATGCGGGAACCGCCAAGTGAACAGACGTGCAAGTTTGTGACGTTTCGGCTGCAGCACAGCCTTTATCAAACACAATGTGCAATTAACAAATATCTCTTTAAATATATTAAGACACTCCCCCTCACATCGGAGTGGCCAATCACATTGTCAATACAGTGTTGAGGTCATCGCATATGCGTCCTCAAGTGCTCATGCTACATGTGTCTAATATTAACAATCATACATTTAAGATCCATTCAGCCACATACCCGACCAGCAAACATGCGCCACAGCGTTCCTAGATTCGCGGCGCGCATGTCAGGAAAGTAGGGGTCACGTCACTTCCTGCATGACGTAGGGTCAGTTGATCGCGAGTGGCTCCGCCTAGCCGTCTCGCGTCATCCCCTCTTTCACGTCACGCGCTCCGTTGCTAGGGACGCTGCTGGGCCGGTCCGCCCTTTGCCACCGGATATGCGCGGATACTCCACCATCCACCGTGTTACCGATCGGGCCCTAGATCGAATTATGCGACTTGTAAGCAAGTCGCCGGCCATGCCTTCAAATATTCTGGCATGAACGGGGGACGTACATGTGGAGGCAGATAGCGGCACCATGTCATCAGCCGAATCTCGGCCCTGATGACATCACAGTCCCGCCTCTCCAACATCCGCTCCGCCCCGTCATGTCAGTACTCTAGCCACGGTCCAGTCCCGATCTCCGCTGCAATACGTGGAGGGGAATATCCACACCCACCCCAAGGCTATAGATTGGACAAAGCCCTAGAGTCTCTGTTGTGCCATGTTAAATATGGGCTGAAAAGGAATGGAGTGTACATTAATAAACAAACAAAATATTGTTAAAAACAATACACAGAGAACAAGTTTCAAAGTCACACTGGCTAATTACACGTTTGTTACTGCAAACTCTATGTTCATACCAAAGGGTTGGAGGGCTCGCATTTCGAAGATCCACCTAAGTTCTTTCTTGCGCAAGATTCTATCTTTATCCCCCCCTCGTCTCAAAGGGCCAACCGAATCTATGATTCTAAAGCGGAGTTGGTTGACCGAGTGTCCACGCTCCAGGAAATGTTTCGCCACCGGCTTATCAATTTGGGCCCTACGGATGTTGCTCTTATGGGAATTGATACGTTCTCTGGCCTCCATTGTTGTCTCCCCGATATAAATGAGGCCACACGGGCACGTGATCATGTATATCACGTCCCGGGACCTGCATGTAAAAAAGTTTTTGATCCTATAGGGCTTGCCGCTGTAGGGATGGGCAAAGGTATCACACGGGGACGGACGACGAGACGCAACCAGATCTAACATCGCAACTGGTTGTTAACATCTCCACAAAATCGCTATCCACTGAACAACAACGGATTTTAGGACGTGGACTATCTTTTTGCCCTGGGCATGACAGGGATTGGTTCGAGTTGGAACTTGACCTCCACCGCTTTTATCGCGCATTGAGATTGAAGGCCTTCTTTCTCGACAAGGAGGAAAGGAAGGCATTGTCAGTTTCTGACGGAGCTGTGGAGGCTGACTTTGTATTAAGGTCACTTGATTTGAGGAATAAAAGTGTTTTTTCTCCACCACGTAATAATCACGTTGTGGAGGCTTACATCGCGATTGTCTCCAAACAGATTGAGACACTGAGAGAGCATAAAGGGAGGGGGACTACATCGAACCTGACGAGGGGGGAGAAAGAGGCACTTAGACAACTAACAGGTGATAAATCCCTGACGATAAAATCTGCCGATAAAGGAGGGGCGGTGGTGGTGATGGACACAGCTAGCTATGAAAGGGAGGTACATAGACAGTTGGGTGACCGGGAGGTGTACATTGAGCTTCAGAATGACCCTAAATGGGACATCAAGCGCGATCTGGAAAGGATTATAGGTGAGGCCCTAGTTGAGGGCATCATCGATAAGGACGTCAGTGATTTTCTTCTGATTACACACCCGGTCACGCCCCTGTTCTATGTACTTCCCAAAATACACAAAAGCTTGGTCGATCCTCCTGGTCGGCCGATAGTGTCGGGCAGAGAATCGATCTTTAGCAACATAGCTATTTTTCTAGATAAGGTGCTGCGGATCCATGCCACCAACGCCCCTTCCTATATCAGGGATACGAGTCATTTTTTGTTGAAGCTTAGAGAGTTGAATCTACCTGATGACCCCATACTTGTCAGTTTCGATGTAGTCTCCCTATACACCTCCATAGAACACACATACGGTTTGAATGTCGTCGATGTGGCCCTGGCCAGCACCGGGCTCTCCCTGGGCGGCCGTGGGTTTGTCCTCCATCTTCTAGAGGTGGTCCTGAGGCGGAACTATTTCCGATTCGGGAGCACCTATTATCAACAACTGCGTGGCGTGGCCATGGGTTCGAACGTGGCACCCACGTACGCCAATATGTTTATGGCGGAGGTGGAGGACAGACTCATTTACCGAGCAGCCTTGTTTGGGAAAGCCCGGTGCTGGTGGCGCTACATCGACGACATTTTTGTAGTGTGGGGAGGTTCTCAAGATGAATTACAATGCTTTTTTGAGTCCCTTAACGAGATGGTGCCCGGGCTCGGGTTCACTATGACAATGTCGACAACAGCTCTTCAATTCCTGGATGTGATGGTACATGTTAGGGATGGGGGTATTGAGACTGACATTTTTTATAAACCCACAGACAGGAATAATTTGTTGGAGTTCAGGAGCAATCATCCCCGACGGATGATGGAGTCGTTACCCTGGAGTCAGATGCTGAGGGTGAGACGGGTGGTATCAGGGGATGAGCAATTTGGGATAAGAGTGGAAGAGATGGGGAGGAAGTTTCTTGAGAGGGGCTATCCACGCCGATTGGTGGAGAAGATCTCACAGAAGGTGGGAGAGGTTGACCGGGAGTCCACGTTCCAGGGAAGGAAGAAGGAGAGGGACTCTAAACGGATTCCGTTTGTCTCGACATATGGATCTAATAGTAGCGAGATAGCGCAAATTATACGTAAAGAATGGCACATCCTACATAAAGGGCTGCCCATGGTGGAGGAATTCATGGGCTTCCCCATGATGGCATATAAAAGAGGGACCAACCTACGTGACAGACTGGTGAAGACCGAGGTTGGGGAGCCGCGTGGGGATGGGCAAAGGTATCTGGCACCAAGGAAGCTGGGCTGTTTTCCCTGCCTTGGTTGCTGTAACTGTGGCAACATGCTGAAGGGTGATACCTTTGCCCATCCCTACAGCGGCAAGCCCTATAGGATCAAAAACTTTTTTACATGCAGGTCCCGGGACGTGATATACATGATCACGTGCCCGTGTGGCCTCATTTATATCGGGGAGACAACAATGGAGGCCAGAGAACGTATCAATTCCCATAAGAGCAACATCCGTAGGGCCCAAATTGATAAGCCGGTGGCGAAACATTTCCTGGAGCGTGGACACTCGGTCAACCAACTCCGCTTTAGAATCATAGATTCGGTTGGCCCTTTGAGACGAGGGGGGGATAAAGATAGAATCTTGCGCAAGAAAGAACTTAGGTGGATCTTCGAAATGCGAGCCCTCCAACCCTTTGGTATGAACATAGAGTTTGCAGTAACAAACGTGTAATTAGCCAGTGTGACTTTGAAACTTGTTCTCTGTGTATTGTTTTTAACAATATTTTGTTTGTTTATTAATGTACACTCCATTCCTTTTCAGCCCATATTTAACATGGCACAACAGAGACTCTAGGGCTTTGTCCAATCTATAGCCTTGGGGTGGGTGTGGATATTCCCCTCCACGTATTGCAGCGGAGATCGGGACTGGACCGTGGCTAGAGTACTGACATGACGGGGCGGAGCGGATGTTGGAGAGGCGGGACTGTGATGTCATCAGGGCCGAGATTCGGCTGATGACATGGTGCCGCTATCTGCCTCCACATGTACGTCCCCCGTTCATGCCAGAATATTTGAAGGCATGGCCGGCGACTTGCTTACAAGTCGCATAATTCGATCTAGGGCCCGATCGGTAACACGGTGGATGGTGGAGTATCCGCGCATATCCGGTGGCAAAGGGCGGACCGGCCCAGCAGCGTCCCTAGCAACGGAGCGCGTGACGTGAAAGAGGGGATGACGCGAGACGGCTAGGCGGAGCCACTCGCGATCAACTGACCCTACGTCATGCAGGAAGTGACGTGACCCCTACTTTCCTGACATGCGCGCCGCGAATCTAGGAACGCTGTGGCGCATGTTTGCTGGTCGGGTATGTGGCTGAATGGATCTTAAATGTATGATTGTTAATATTAGACACATGTAGCATGAGCACTTGAGGACGCATATGCGATGACCTCAACACTGTATTGACAATGTGATTGGCCACTCCGATGTGAGGGGGAGTGTCTTAATATATTTAAAGAGATATTTGTTAATTGCACATTGTGTTTGATAAAGGCTGTGCTGCAGCCGAAACGTCACAAACTTGCACGTCTGTTCACTTGGCGGTTCCCGCATTAAAGGGATTTTTACCGGTCATGCTGCCTCCTTCTTCTCGTTTTTGGATTCTTCACTAAGGAGCCCTGATGAATCTTGGACTCCAGGTAGGCTGTTGCATACCGGAAGACCTCAAGTCCTGGTGAGTGCGATTCCACTTTTATTTTTTGTTACTGAAAACCAACCCCATCAGTCTGTCACATCACCCCCATGCATATCAGGGAAACTGTCTCAGCCTCAAGTTATGCAGCAGTCTCTTATGCTGTTTGAAGACTCCGCTGGCAGGGTTTCCCAAGGGCATCCACCTAGCCCTTCCCCAGCGGTGAAAGACATAGAATGCACTGACGCACAACCACTTATGTTTCCTGATGATGAGGACATGGGAATACCACCTCAGTATGTCTCTGATGATGACGAAACACAGGTGCCAACTGCTGCGTCTTTCTGCAGTGTGCAGACTGAACAGGAGGTCAGGGATCAAGACTGGGTGGAAGACGATGCAGGGGACGATGAGGTCCTAGACCCCACATGGAATGAAGGTCGTGCCACTGACTTTCACAGTTCGGAGGAAGAGGCAGTGGTGAGACCGAGCCAACAGCGTAGCAAAAGAGGGAGCAGTGGGCAAAAGCAGAACACCCGCCGCCAAGAGACTCCGCCTGCTACTGACCGCCGCCATCTGGGACCGAGCACCCCAAAGGCAGCTTCAAGGAGTTCCCTGGCATGGCACTTCTTCAAACAATGTGCTGACGACAAGACCCGAGTGGTTTGCACGCTGTGCCATCAGAGCCTGAAGCGAGGCATTAACGTTCTGAACCTGAGCACAACCTGCATGACCAGGCACCTGCATGCAAAGCATGAACTGCAGTGGAGTAAACACCTTAAAACCAAGGAAGTCACTCAGGCTCCCCCTGCTACCTCTTCTGCTGCTGCCGCCTCGGCCTATTCTGCTGCTGCCGCCTCGGCCTCTTCCTCCGCCTCTGGAGGAACGTTGGCACCTGCCGCCCAGCAAACAGGGGATGTACCACCAACACCACCACCACCACCTCCGTCACCAAGCGTCTCAACCATGTCACACGCCAGCGTTCAGCTCTCCATCTCACAAACATTTGATAGAAAGCGTAAATTCCCACCTAGCCACCCTCGATCCCTGGCCCTGAATGCCAGCATTTCTAAACTACTGGCCTATGAAATGCTGTCATTTAGGCTGGTGGACACAGACAGCTTCAAACAGCTCATGTCGCTTGCTGTCCCACAGTATGTTGTTCCCAGCCGGCACTACTTCTCCAAGAGAGCCGTGCCTTCCCTGCACAACCAAGTATCCGATAAAATCAAGTGTGCACTGCGCAACGCCATCTGTAGCAAGGTCCACCTAACCACAGATACGTGGACCAGTAAGCACGGCCAGGGACGCTATATCTCCCTAACTGCACACTGGGTAAATGTAGTGGCAGCTGGGCCCCAGGCGGAGAGCTGTTTGGCGCACGTCCTGCCGCCGCCAAGGATCGCAGGGCAACATTCTTTGCCTCCTGTTGCCACCTCCTCCTTCTCGGCTTCCTCCTCCTCTTCTTCCACCTGCTCATCCAGTCAGCCACACACCTTCACCACCAACTTCAGCACAGCCCGGGGTAAACGTCAGCAGGCCATTCTGAAACTCATATGTTTGGGGGACAGGCCCCACACCGCACAGGAGTTGTGGCGGGGTATTGAACAACAGACCGACGAGTGGTTGCTGCCGGTGAGCCTCAAGCCCGGCCTGGTGGTGTGTGATAATGGGCGAAATCTCGTTGCAGCTCTGGGACTAGCCAATTTGACGCACATCCCTTGCTTGGCGCATGTGCTGAATTTGGTGGTGCAGAAGTTCATTCACAACTACCCCGACATGTCAGAGCTGCTGCATAAAGTGCGGGCCGTCTGTTCGCGCTTCCGGCGTTCACATCCTGCCGCTGCTCGCCTGTCTGCGCTACAGCGTAACTTCGGCCTTCCCGCTCACCGCCTCATATGCGACGTGCCCACCAGGTGGAACTCCACCTTGCACATGCTGGACAGACTGTGCGAGCAGCAGCAGGCCATAGTGGAGTTTCAGCTGCAGCACGCACGGGTCAGTCGCACTACAGAACAGCACCACTTCACCACCAATGACTGGGCCTCCATGCGAGACCTGTGTGCCCTGTTGCGCTGTTTCGAGTACTCCACCAACATGGCCAGTGGCGATGACACCGTTATCAGCGTTACAATACCACTTCTATGTCTCCTTGAGAAAACACTTAGGGCGATGATGGAACAGGAGGTGGCCCAGGAGGAGGAGGAGGAGGATGAGGAAGAGGGGTCATTTTTAGCACTTTCAGGCCAGTCTCTTCGAAGTGACTCAGAGGGAGGTTTTTTGCAACAGCAGAGGCCAGGTACAAATGTGGCCAGCCAGGGCCCACTACTGGAGGACGAGGAGGACGAGGATGAGGAGGAGGTGGAGGAGGATGAGGATGAAGCATGGTCACAGCGGGGTGGCACCCAACGCAGCTCGGGTCCATCACTGGTGCGTGGCTGGGGGGAAAGGCAGGACGATGACGATACGCCTCCCACAGAGGACAGCTTGTCCTTACCCCTGGGCAGCCTGGCACACATGAGCGACTACATGCTGCAGTGCCTGCGCAACGACAGCAGAGTTGCCCACATTTTAACCTGTGCGGACTACTGGGTTGCCACCCTGCTGGATCCACGCTACAAAGACAATGTGCCCACCTTACTTCCTGCACTGGAGCGTGATAGGAAGATGCGCGAGTACAAGCGCACGTTGGTAGACGCGCTACTGAGAGCATTCCCAAATGTCACAGGGGAACAAGTGGAAGCCCAAGGCCAAGGCAGAGGAGGAGCAAGAGGTCGCCAAGGCAGCTGTGTCACGGCCAGCTCCTCTGAGGGCAGGGTTAGCATGGCAGAGATGTGGAAAACTTTTGTCAACACGCCACAGCTAACTGCACCACCACCTGATACGCAACGTGTTAGCAGGAGGCAACATTTCACTAACATGGTGGAACAGTACGTGTGCACACCCCTCCACGTACTGACTGATGGTTCGGCCCCATTCAACTTCTGGGTCTCTAAATTGTCCACGTGGCCAGAGCTAGCCTTTTATGCCTTGGAGGTGCTGGCCTGCCCGGCAGCCAGCGTTTTGTCTGAACGTGTATTCAGCACGGCAGGGGGCGTCATTACAGACAAACGCAGCCGCCTGTCTACAGCCAATGTGGACAAGCTGACGTTCATAAAAATGAACCAGGCATGGATCCCACAGGACCTGTCCGTCCCTTGTCCAGATTAGACATTAACTACCTCCCCATAACCATATATTATTGGACTCCAGGGCACTTCCTCATTCAATCCTATTTTTATTTTCATTTTACCATTATATTGCGATGCTACCCAAAGTTGAATGAACCTCTCCTCTGCCTGTGTGCTAGGCCTAAATATATGCCAATGGACTGTTGCAGTGGTGGCTGACATGAAGCCTGATTCTCTGCTATGACATGCAGACTAATTCTCTGCTGACATGAAGCCAGATTGTCTGTTACGCGACCTCTCTCCTCTGCCTGGGTGCTGGGCCTAAATTTATGACAATGGACTGTTGCAGTGGTGGCTGACGTGAAGCCTGATTCTCTGCTATGACATGCAGACTGATTCTCTGCTGACATGAAGCCAGATCCTCTGTTACGGGACCTCTCTCCTCTGCCTGGGTGCTGGGCCTAAATTTATGACAATGGACTGTTGCAGTGGTGGCTGACGTGAAGCCTGATTCTCTGCTATGACATGCAGACTGATTCTCTGCTGACATGAAGCCAGATCCTCTTTTACGGGACCTCTCTCCTCTGCCTGGGTGCTGGGCCTAAATTTATGACAATGGACTGTTGCAGTGGTGGCTGACGTGAAGCCTGATTCTCTGCTATGACATGCAGACTGATTCTCTGCTGACATGAAGCCAGATCCTCTTTTACGGGACCTCTCTCCTCTGCCTGGGTGCTGGGCCTAAATTTATGACAATGGACTGTTGCAGTGGTGGCTGACGTGAAGCCTCATTCTCTGCTATGACATGCAGACTGATTCTCTGCTGACATGAAGCCAGATCCTCTGTTACGGGACCTCTCTCCTCTGCCTGGGTGCTGGGCCTGAATATATGCCAATGGACTGTTGCAGTGGTGGGTGACGTGAAGCCTCATTCTCTGCTATGACATGCAGACTAATTCTCTGCTGACATGAAGCCAGATTGTCTGTTACGGGACCTCTCTCCTCTGCCTGTGTGTGTGCTGGGCCTAAATATATGCCAATGGACTGTTGCAGTGGTGGCTGACGTGAAGCCTCATTCTCTGCTATGACATGCAGACTGATTCTCTGCTGACATGAAGCCAGATCCTCTGTTACGGGACCTCTCTCCTCTGCCTGGGTGCTGGGCCTAAATTTATGACAATGGACTGTTGCAGTGGTGGCTGACGTGAAGCCTGATTCTCTGCTATGACATGCAGACTGATTCTCTGCTGTCATGAAGCCAGATTGTCTGTTACGGGACCTTTCTCCTCTACCTGGGTTCTGGGCCTAAATTTATGAAAATTGACTCTTACAGTGGTGGGTGACGTGAAGCCTGATTCTCTGCTATGATATGAAGACTGATTCTCTGCTGACATGAAGCCAGATTGTCTGTTACGGGACCTTTCTCCTCTGCCTGGGTTCTGGGCCTAAATTTATGAAAATTGACTCTTACAGTGGTGGGTGACGTGAAGCCTGATTCTCTGCTATGATATGAAGACTGATTCTCTGCTGACATGAAGCCAGATTGTCTGTTACGGGACCTTTCTCCTCTGCCTGGGTTCTGGGCCTAAATTTATGAAAATTGACTCTTACAGTGGTGGGTGACGTGAAGCCTGATTCTCTGCTATGATATGAAGACTGATTCTCTGCTGACATGAAGCCAGATTGTCTGTTACGGGACCTTTCTCCTCTGCCTGGGTTCTGGGCCTAAATTTATGAAAATTGACTCTTACAGTGGTGGGTGACGTGAAGCCTGATTCTCTGCTATGATATGAAGACTGATTCTCTGCTGACATGAAGCCAGATTGTCTGTTACGGGACCTTTCTCCTCTGCCTGGGTTCTGGGCCTAAATTTATGAAAATTGACTCTTACAGTGGTGGGTGACGTGAAGCCTGATTCTCTGCTATGATATGAAGACTGATTCTCTGCTGACATGAAGCCAGATTGTCTGTTACGGGACCTTTCTCCTCTGCCTGGGTTCTGGGCCTAAATTTATGAAAATTGACTCTTACAGTGGTGGGTGACGTGAAGCCTGATTCTCTGCTATGATATGAAGACTGATTCTCTGCTGACATGAAGCCAGATTGTCTGTTACGGGACCTTTCTCCTCTGCCTGGGTTCTGGGCCTAAATTTATGAAAATTGACTCTTACAGTGGTGGGTGACGTGAAGCCTGATTCTCTGCTATGATATGAAGACTGATTCTCTGCTGACATGAAGCCAGATTGTCTGTTACGGGACCTTTCTCCTCTGCCTGGGTTCTGGGCCTAAATTTATGAAAATTGACTCTTACAGTGGTGGGTGACGTGAAGCCTGATTCTCTGCTATGATATGAAGACTGATTCTCTGCTGACATGAAGCCAGATTCTCTGTTACGGGACCTCCCTCCTCTGCCTGGGTGCTGGGCCTAAATATATGCCAATGGACTGTTGCAGTGGTGGCTGACGTGAAGCCTCATTCTCTGCTATGACATGCAGACTAATTCTCTGCTGACATGAAGACAGATTCTCTGTTACGGGACCTCTCTCCTCTGCCTGGGTGCCGGGGCCTAAATATCTGAGAATGGACTGTTCCAGTGGTGGGTGACGGGAAGCCAGATTCTCTGCTATGGAACCTCTCTCCAATTGATTTTGGTTAATTTTTATTTATTTAATTTTTATTTTAATTCATTTCCCTATCCACATTTGTTTGCAGGGGATTTACCTACATGTTGCTGCCTTTTGCAGCCCTCTAGCTCTTTCCTGGGCTGTTTTACAGCCTTTTTAGTGCCGAAAAGTTCGGGTCCCCATTGACTTCAATGGGGTTCGGGTTCGGGACGAAGTTCGGATCGGGTTCGGATCCCGAACCCGAACATTTCCGGGATGTTCGGCCGAACTTCTCGAACCCGAACATCCAGGTGTTCGCTCAACTCTAAACAATATATTTCTTAAGCAACGATTTATGGAAAACATTATGAACACGAAATGAGTCCGGCAATCTCAATCTAAAAGTTCTAATCCAATCTAAGTTACTCTATCAGCCTCAGGATTAGATGAAGGTATCAACGAGCTAGAGTTAAATCGAGGATGCATTCCAAGGTTACAAAAGAAAGGGGAAACCCCAGTAGAAAAATTCACACGGTTATTTATAGCAAATTCTGCCAGCGAAAGATATTTTACCCACACATGTTGATTTTCAGAGATCTTAAAAATTGCTCAAAAGTCGGATTTAGTCGTTCCGTCTGACCATTAGTCTCAGGGTGAAAAGCAGACGAAAAGGCCAAAGAAATCCCAATTCTCTGACAGAATTTAGAAACAAATTGAACGCCTCTGTCAGAAACAATATTTTCCGTGATCCCGTGAAGCCGTACAACGTGATCAATAAAAACAGTAGCTAGACTCTTAGTTTACTCAGAGCAACGAAATGTGCCATCTTACTAAATCTGTCAACCACTACCAAAACCACTGACCTACCCTCAGAAGACGGCAGGTCAGGAATAAAATCCATAGAAATATGCGACCAGGGCTTACTGGGAATGGGTAGTGGTGGTAACTCTCCGGCAGGACGTGTCCTAGGAGTTTTGGATCTGGTGCACACTTCACAAGCAGATACATATGCATTGACGTCTCTTAACAAAGTAGGCCACCAGTATGATCTGGAAGCCAACTCACGAGTGCCTTCCATGCCAGGGTGACCACATAAAACTGAATCATGACACTTACCCAATAACTGGAGCCGAAAATGTGCGGGAACGTATAACTTATCTGAAGGTGTATGTGCAGGCGCTAGATGTTGAGCTGATTCAATATCAGAGGCCAAATTAGAGGATACTGATGCCATGATGATATTGGCTGGAAGGATGGGTTCCGGAGGGGTAACGGAAGACTGAAAGGCAGAAAAACTTCTTGACAAGGCATCGGCCTTTATGTTCTTACTTCCTGGCCTGTAAGTAATGGAAAAATTTAATCAAGTAAAGAATAATGCCCATCTGGCTTGACGAGGGTTTAGACACTTATGATCAGTAAGAACGGTAATTCTATGTTTTGCCCCCTCCAAAAAAATGCCCACTTAATAGCTAGCAACTCACGGTTCCCAATATCATAATTCCTTTCTGTAGGAGAAAATTTTCTGGAGAAAAAGGCACAGGGTCTGAGGTTAGAGAAGTTAGAAGGTCCTTGGGACAATACTACCCCTACTCCATCCTCAGAGGCATCTACCTCCACCATAAAAGGTTCCTCCAGATTTGGTTGAATTAAAACTGGGGCACTACTAAAACTTCTTTAAGATTCTCAAAGGCTTCAATGGCTTCCTCAGACCAATTGACTAGATCTGCCCCTTTTTTGGTAAGATCTGTTAACAGTTTGGCGATAATAGAATTTTTTTAATAAACTTATGATAATAATTGGAAAAACCCAAAAAGCGCTGTAAGGCTTTAAGGGATGATGGCCTCACCCACTCCTGGATTGCCCGTACCTTCCCAGCATCCATTTTGAAAGAATCAGGAGTAAGGACATACCAAGATACAGAATCTCCTGTACTCCAAAAATGCATTTCTCAAGTTTAACTGATAATTGGTTAACTCATAAAATGTCTAGTACTAATCTTATATGTCTCACATGCGAGTCCCAGGTGGAAGAAAAAAATACAGACTATCATCAAGATAGACGATTAAAAATTTCCCAATGAATTCCCTGAAAATGTTGTTCATTAAATTTTGGAAGATGCTGGGGCATTACTAAGCCCGAAAGGCATAACTAGGTATTCAAAATGTCCCTCAGGAGTATTAAATTGCTGTCTTCCATTCCTCCCCCTCCTTAATTCGGATTTAAATTGTAGGCTCCCCTCAAGTCGAGTTTGCAAAAACCAGGCAGCTCCTAAAACCTGATTGACTAGGTCGGGAACTAAAGGGAAGATTGATATTAACAGTGATCTTATTAATTCAAGGTAATCAATACAGGGTCCGAGTCCTTTGTCCTTTCTCTTAACAAAAAAGAACCCCGCACCCATTGGAGATACCGAGGGCCTAATGTGCCCCTTGTTCAAACTCTCTTTAATATATTCCTCATTTAATTTTTTTTCGGGACCAGATAGATTATAAATTCTTCCTTTGGGATATCGGGACCCGGATACTAATTCAATAGCACAATCATACGGTCTATGGGGTGGTAATTCTTTCAGCTCGGATGATGAAAACACATCAGCATAATCTCTAATATATGGCGGAAGGGTTTGGGATACAGTATGAACCCCTGCTAAACCGACGATAAACAGGACTTACACTGAGAACCCCATCTTTCTATCTCACCAGTAGCCCAATTAATAACTGGATTATGAAATTGGAGCCAGGGCATACCTAATACTACATTTACGGGTAGATTCTCAAGAATTAGGAATGAGCATATCGCAGTGTGGCACACCCCTACCGAAAGAGAGATCTCCGGGGTACAAAATTTGACCGTACCACCCGCCAGGGGAGTGGAATCAATGGCTACAATGTTCACTGGGTGAGGAAGGGCTAAAAACGGAATTCCTTTTGGATAACAAATTTAAGGTCAATAAAATTAGATGCTGACCCGGAATCAATAAAGGCGTCACCTAAACCCCTGATTCCCCCCAGAGACACAGTAATAGGAACCAGCAGCTTTTTTCTTACCACCCCAGGGAGTACCTTGTCTGTTGAGCCCTCTGGTTTGGGTGGACCTCCGGAAGAAGGGATCTTAGGGCATTGTCTGACCCAGTGATCGGAACCGCCACAGTAGAAGCACACTCCACGACTAAATGCTGCTCCTTCCTGGTCATGCCCAGCTGCATGGGTTCATCAAAGAAGCCTTTGGAGGGCGTGGCCTGACTGCCGATGTAGTGAGACACATGGCGCAGAGCTCCTGGAAAGCATCCTGATATTAATGGTTTGCCCACCTCCTGCCTAACTTTGGTGACAACCGGCAGCATACAGAAGCCTCCCTGGACGCCGTGGAGTGTCTTGATACCATCATGACCGGCAAAAGCAGAGGGAGAAGGAGTGCAGAGACGGCGGCACGGACACTCCGTTTAAACAAGATGGCGCTGCACAAGCTGCTAAGCTCTCCGATGTGGCGGTAAAGCTGGGAAGATTCGCCCGCACCCCGGCCGCTGCTGCTAATGATCCGGAGCCTGATGCTGAGGTATCTGATGAGGTGAGGGGAGCGGAGCCCCAGGAAGCAGCCACCTATGCTTCAATTGTAAAGCAAAAGGGGGGTCCAGTATTGCCGCCAGAAATGGAGCCCGTCCCTGAACCTACTATCGCGGACGTATACAAGATGGTAGCGCAGTGCAGCACAGCACTCACGTCCCTAAACGCTAATATGGGAGGCCTCAAGGAGGAAGTTTATTAATCCGTCAAGATATACGGCAATTTAAGGAGAGAGTGGGGGAATTGAAGGGTCGCGTCAGCGATATGCAAGCTGTTAAGAGAGACCTACAGCGTGTTATTCATAACGTGTCGTTGCTAATAGCTAAGTCTGATGATCTGGAAAACCGGCTGAGGCGCAATAACGTGCGCTTTATTGGGATACCGGAACCCACTGAGGGCTCAGACCCAGTCTCGTATAGGGAAAAATGGCTGGTGGACACTATTGGCAAAGAAAAGTTATCCCCACTTTTTGCAATAGAACGAGCACATAGGGTGCCGTTTCGGCCTCCACCTCCAGGGGCGCCTCCAAGACCTCTCCTGATTAAAGTTTTACACTACAGGGATCGAGACGCCATTCTTAAAGCTGCCAGAGATATCCCTGACGTTCAGATTGATGGCAGCAGAGTCCTGATGTTCCCGGATTTTTCTGCAGAAATTCAGAAAAGGAGGGCGAAATTTCTGGACGTAAAGAAACGTCTGAGGCTACTGCAGTGGCCTTATTCCATGTTATACCCGGCTAAACTTTGGGTTGTGGCTAAC